>NW_026267193.1:594521-598658 GCF_000697945.3 Frankliniella occidentalis | reverse complement strand
GTCCAGGAGTCCGAGGCATCGTCGGGCCGTCCGTGTGTGTCGTGTCTTCTCTACGTGTGCGCGTCTGCGCAGTTTGACGACATTGCCGGTCCTGGTTCAGACATGCTAACACACGCGCACACGCGCGTACACACGGAGACGGGCGCGCGCGGGCGTGCACGCACACTTACACACACAAACACACACACACACACACACACACACACACACACAGTAGTTTTGCATGCGCAAACCGTGCGAGGCGAAAACATATCCTATACGCCCTCAAAGGAGGGGTTCAAGGCATCCCCGCCGGGCAGCGGAGCAGCCAGCGCACAACAAAGGCAGTGTGGGTGCCTGAGCCACTTAGTCCAACGGACAATCTATATGCAGCAATTTGTTTGCATTAGAATGGGAAATGTTTTGACAGCGGCGGGAAGCAAGAGACGGTGGCGGCGCCGGGGGCCGCGGCCCCGTGTCGTGTACGGCGGATGCGCCCTCCTATAGCGTTGCCCGGCGGCGCGGCCCCCCGCGCCCCAACGGCGGAAAAATAGAAGCCAGAATTTCTTGAACAGGTGACCTGACGACGAACTTGTGCCGTTGTTTGTTTTCTTTAACATATTCGTGGCAGTTTTCAAGGGGAGAAGGAAGAATAGGCGCACCCCACCGCCCCCTCTCTTGCACGAAAAAGAAAAGATTATAGTCGTCAGAGCGGAGAGATTTGCTAAATTTGGGAAAGCCAATCAAACTTCGTTTCGACAACCGTTACTTGGTAGTTTCCAGGGTATAAAAAGTTCTTTATCTATACCGCCTTTGCATGACATTCCGTCGAAGCAGGGATGAAACAGGACGGTAAGAAACGACGAGCGATGAGCGCGACCTGCTTGCCGCACTTGACGCGGCGATGCTAGGGGGACGACGGTCAGGTGCACGAAAAATCCAGGAGATGACAATTACTTAGAGGCATTGCCATTGCCTCACCTTGCACTTTTTTCCGTGAGCTACTTTAATTTTCCGTCTCGACGGCGGTGCATAAGAATCTGTATCGAAAATCTGCTGCTAGCCGCCGCGACGGGGCGTGAGCCGCCGCATAGCACAGCCCCCGAGGCCGCCCGCGCCGTCGGCCGCAGGCTCCGCAGGCGCGGCGGCACACACAGATCCCCGCGAGAACGGCGCCACATGGCGGGGGAGTCATTCTCATTCTCTCCATTCTCTGCTCGACACACCGAGCGGCGCGCGACACACGAACAAAACGCTTGCTCACCGCGCCGCATACACTGCCGCGCGCGCGACCGAAGAAAACAAACGCGCCAAACGTAAGTTTGTCAGCTCCGCGCAGCTGCGCCGGCAGCCCGACCTAATAAGGGCGCAATGACAGAGAAAAGTGCTAGGATACGTTGGTTAGAACCACGAAAAAAAATAAAAATCGGCGAGTTCTTTATCCGCGCGCTTATTCGCCTTTGCATTCAAACACACTACTACTGGACTTGTGCATGAATAATAAAAAGGATGTAGTTGAGGCAACGCCCCGTCGCATTACACAATGTCGCGGGACACTAAGTAATTGCGGCATGAAATCTGCTAATGCCGAGGACGTTTATCACCGGAGCGCGCGGCGCCCATAACCTCAACTCCACGAGGATTTCAGATGAACGCGTTATAAAAGTGTCGCGCACCTGCGGCCCACCCCGCCGCCGCGCCGCCGCGCCCTCTGGCGACAGATGGGGTGGGGCTCGACAATGAAGGCCGGGTCGAAACGAAAATGTTGTCGAAAACAGCTAAACAGTTAAAAACAGCGCGCGCGCCGAAAGTTCCCGGATAAAGTAGCGCAGATAAATAAGGGGGGGGGGCGTGAAGGGGGAAGCCGGAAGGGGGGAAAGGAGGAGGGTGGAGGAGGAGGGTCCGCGGAGCTCGAGTGGTTCGGGCCCCGGCGGCGCCGACCAGCCCACCATAGCGCCCGTCCGAGGGACGCGGTCAGCGAGCGTGAGGAGAGGAGGCCCGAGGGGGGGAACCGAGGCGGAGCGCTGCTAAAATCACTGATTGGAAAAGAAACCCATTGGACGGGTCCGTCCATTTGTCTTGCACCCGCCGCGCTGGGCGGGCATCAAGCGGAGAGAACGGCGACGACGGAGAGGGGGAGAAGGGGGGGGAGGATTCTAGAGAACAAAACGGAAGGAAGGGCTGCACTCGAACAAATGCTGTGAACGAAAGTCCCATCCGGACGTCATAGAAACCATTCTACATTATTCTGTGAACGGGGAAGCAGCCTGTTTTGGGTTCCGTGACGAAAATATGTTTTGGAAAACGAAAGCAAAATTATGTTAAATAAGACGGCAGAAGGGGCCGCAAACGCCGCGCGGCGGGGATGCGGCGATACAAGAGGGTGTGGAGGAGAGTTAGGTGCTACAAGTCCCATGATATCCCCCCCCCCCCCTCCTCGGCCCGCCTGTACCTCGCCACGCCATATCAGAGCCGGCGTTGGGCCCCTGCTCGTATATCGGCGCTTAATCAAATTCCAGCCGTGTCGATACAATCAGGGAGAAAAGCGAATCTCGACCCCCCCCCCCTCCTTTTCCTTTTGGCCCTCTCGCGTTTGCCCGCCGGGCACTCCCAGCCCAGCTGCAGATGTGTGCCCGGAGCAGTACGCCCAATCACTACGAAAAGGTCTGCCAATTCGAAGATGTGCTGCCGGGGCCGTGTTCTCCCCCTTTTCTTTATCTCTGATTCCGCGCCTCGGCCTCGTCGTCTCCGGCGGCGGCAGGAGAGGTTAGGGGAGGACGAGGTCCGGCGGCGGCCGGCCTGCGAGCGGGACAACTTAACCAAGCAGCTTCCACACCCGGCCCAGCCTCGCAAATACTCCACTCAAATACTCGCCTGAACCGTGCTCAAGACGTCTCCTGACAACTCTCTGTTTGACGAAGCACCCCTCACTAGAGTGAATAATAATTTTCGTCGTGAAACACGGACACACTCAACAGGCAGTCAAGCAACTTTGCACTCACACACATACGACACTTTAAACCCATGGTTCCGTTCCGATTTGGTCGTAATGAGTCGGAATAGTGAAGGGGAGGGATTTCGACATATTCGGAGCGAAACTATTGAAAATTCGGAGAAACTCACCAAAAACGGCGCAGCAACGACTCGTCCCCGGTCGTCTCGTCGGATAGCGGTCGCGGACTGAGCGAACAAAATAACAAGAACAAAAGCCAATCAGCGCTGCCAACTTATGGAAGCAAAGTCGACGCGCAGTGGGTTTATAATGACGAAAGGATTCTCTCGCAACTAAGATGGATTGCTTATTAATTGCAGAGGCCGGATAATGAAACAAGACATCATAAACACGCTCGGCAACGGCAAGTCATCCTCAAACCATTCGGGGAGGCTGGCGGTGAGCCCCGCCTGGCCGCGAGGGGGGAAAGTTTAAAATCATTGTGATATTACTGAACAAACTCGTCGAATAGGCGACTAACGGTATACGAATGAGAGAGAGGAGGTGATTCGATACAAAGTGTGTATGAATGAGGTTGGGAGGTTGAATGCTCTCAAGCGGGGGAGCTGCGTGCTGTCGCTGATGTATCTCCACTCCCAACGCGGGGTAGCGCCGCTGGCCGGTGGCTGGGGGCAAGCAGGACACCTTGAAGGAGTATACCTCCGCGATCTAGACCACGAGACTTAATCCTGTTTTAAATCGTGCACTGTTTGAAAATCATTATAAGGCGGTCGGAGTTAAAATCAATCAATATTTTACAAATCGTGCAAAAAATAGCCTACGCTGCTTTCACCAGGTTCTTAAAACTGCTTGTAACCCCCCCCCCCCCCCACACACACACACACTCACGCACACTAACACCACAGGTCCCGGGTCCGAGGTGACGACAAGTAGGAGGGACACAAAAGAGTTCCGTCGAGTAGCTAAACGCAGCGCAGCAGGGAGCAGGGTGGATGAGGGGAGGGCTAATAAAAGGGCGAGGGAGGAGAGGGACCGAGAGATAGGGGAGGGGAGGAGGAGGAGGGAGGGGAGGGCAAAGGAAGGGGAGGGTGTTTGAACTGCGACACATGGTGTGCCACTGTGATGTGGTGCCGTAATCATAACATGACACCGTGTAGCCCCCGGGCCTTTGCCCGGCTGCTGCCCCCCGCCGCCCCCCGCCCGCC
>NW_026267193.1:590945-593126 GCF_000697945.3 Frankliniella occidentalis | reverse complement strand
CCCGCAGCGCTCCGCTGCTCCGTCCCTGCCGCGCTGCCCAGCCCGGCCCGGTCCCCTAGCCCTAGCCCACACATTTGCACACACACCATATGCTGAGAGGAAATACTATCACGACAATTAGCCGGTCCGGTTCGCCCGGCGGCCGCCGCGGGGGAGCGCCATAGCGCTCCTCCCCCTCCACCCTCTCCCCCCTCCCCGCGGAGGAGCGCCAGTGCTCTGCCCTCGGCCCTACCCCTCCCCGTGGATTACAGAGCCGGAGCAGTGCGGCCCCCGGGCGGCGCCCGCCGGGGTCACCAGCAGCCGCACTACTTATTGGATCGCAGTGTGTAAGTCCGCCTAACGCGCGGCATTCTTCAGGCCGCGGTGGTGGTATGATGGCGCTCCGGTCGGCTCCGGTGGCTCTTCTTCTCCCCCCGCGCGGTCGGATTTCACTAACAAAGTTTCCGCGCGGGGTCGTGCGCGGCTGCGTGCGCCAAAGTGTCGCGCACTTATTTGTGGGCGGGACTCGCGAAAGCTCAACTTTTGCCAAGTGTCCAACATAAATGCAGGGAAAAACGATCAACTTGCAGTGCCGTTAGGGGGTTTTAATGCCTGCTGTGAGGGTATTAAATTTTTAAACTTTTTAAAGGCACTACGCGCGCGCCGGTGTCTGAGTTTATGTGTTTGTGTGTGGACACTCGAGGGTCTCATCAGGTCTCATTAGGAATGCATGTGTGTATATTCTTCATAATGTAAGGCTCGCTGATAGTGTGAGAATAGGTACGGCTGGTCAATTGTCCTTTCTACCGCTTTCTTATGCTCGCCACTCTTCCCACTCCCACTAAAGTAAATTTCAGAGCACTCGTAAAACGTAATTCTCTTGCCACTGCAAATGAATCGCTGCGATATTAGTGGCTGGAGTGGTTTACGATCTCTCAAAGAACTGTTTGGCTTCCTTATTTTTCCTTGACCCGTTTACTTTTATTATCATTATTATCAGCCTATTCTTGCTGGCAACAGGAATGCCGAGATTGGCCATCACGGGGTATAATTGCTATTTCTCCCTTGACGAAGTTTC
This sequence comes from Frankliniella occidentalis, assembly GCF_000697945.3. Classification (NCBI taxonomy): domain Eukaryota; kingdom Metazoa; phylum Arthropoda; class Insecta; order Thysanoptera; family Thripidae; genus Frankliniella; species Frankliniella occidentalis. The sequence continues at coordinate 592,069 of NW_026267193.1, read as the reverse complement.
ATTTTGTTTTGTTTTTTTCCCAGTTGTGTTGCTCTTTTTTTTTTTTACCCACCGCCAGGAGGCAGGGTGGTCCGCGTGGCGTGGGGTGCGGGCGGCAAAAGGGGAGCAGAGCAGAGCAGGGCGCCCAGGAAACCAAATTATGTCCGGCGGTGAGATTTTCGATCGCGATTGAGCGTCAGAGCGGTGGGGCCGCGTCCGCATCGCGTCCGGCCTGCTCATGTGGAGCGGGGATGCTGTGCTGGTGCGGGGCGCACGACGCGGAGGCAGCCGCCAGCAGCGAGCCGCGCCGCCACGCCGGCCCAGCGCTGCCCAGCGCCCCCGCCCTGGTGGTCCAGGGCCAATCTCCTGGGCGGGGTGGGGGCTTCAAAGCCGCGGCAGCCGACCACAGCACGGGCCGGGACCCCGGGACCGGCTGGACCGGGCTGGACCGGGTTGGACCCAGCTCCAACACCGGGAGGTAAATCCCCTCGGACCCGCCCGCCCCGCCCCGCCTCGGACCGTCGACGCGATTGGACGACCTTGCCGGACATACACCCTACTTGTTCCAGCCTTGCTGCTGCGCGTCCAGGACCTTGCTGGACTTGGCACGCCGGGTGGGGATGGAAAAGAGTTGAACGTCGACAAAAGCGAAAATAAATAAAACTGGCATGCGAATTAACCTTTGAAGCACGATATACGACATCCTCGCTAATTTCGCACCCAAAACAAATGTTGGATGTACTGTGTGGCCTTGTTATTTCTTTTTTGCGCCTATTTCTCCCAGGTCAGCGACTAACATTACGCCTTAAAACGTGGAATCGGCCAAATCCTGTCAAATGCACGTCCAGTCAATTTTAACATGAGATAGTATCTGTTCTTTAGCTTAGCACTGACAACCAACAACCAACCCTTGAGTACACTCCGTGCTCGGGAGAGCGAGATCGGAGGGTTGGAGTCACTGATCTCGCTCCCCCGAGGCATGAGAGAAGGGCCCTTCTCTCATGCCCGAGGGCAGGATTTTTCAGCTCCCAAGAAAGAGAGATTTTGTTTAATCACTCCTATTTGAGTCGTAAGTCTCGGTCGTTACGAACACAATACATCCATCAGGGTGAGAATAATACACCTCGTGTTTAGATTGATAATTT
>NW_026267193.1:587066-589305 GCF_000697945.3 Frankliniella occidentalis | reverse complement strand
CCTCCCAGGGGCTACCTCCTCTGCAGCAGTTCGGGTGTCGGGTAGGCAATCTTGCGATTGGGCGGGCTACCACCAGCGCGGTGCTAAATTCCCCGAAATTTGCGCACTGTCTCACTCTATTGTATTTCTAGTGCTTCTGTTTTCGTCCGTCATGGCAACCTTGGCCTCATCTGAAAACTCCTTTAATATTTTCTGCCCGGTTAAGGAACTCACCAACTTCAATTTTCCGTCGGAACTGCCGAGGGGGGAGGGGGGGATCTCCCGCAGGGCGGCGCGGTGCCCCTGCGCGCGGGGCGGTCCTCATGGCGAAGGGACCGGGGCCCGCCTCCCTGCTTGGCTCGTCATCATATCTCAAGTTTCAAACTGACTTTTAGGGGAGGCGGCGGTCGAGAGACAACGGCTGGGCCTGCCGTGGAGCAGGCCGGGCAGCGGCCCCAGGTGAGCGGGGCCAAGGGGGCCGGGGGCATGCGGAGCTACCGCCGGCTACCGCGCCACGCTAACAGGACATTTATACTTTTTGCTATGTATATCGTAAAAACGGAGGGCGGGTCCCCTCTGGCCCTCCCGGCCTCGAGGACCAATAGGAACCGACGGCGTTCTGCCCCCTGCCGGATGTGGAGTGGAGAGCGGGACATCCTTCGACAAGATACCCGTTTTACGTTCCCTTTTTTTCAAATCGCTGTCCTACCTGCCTGCTCCACCACTCGCCCATATTTCTTTCATTCATTTCCTCGCTGTGCGACATGCATTTTTTACGGTTTGCATAGATCGCCGGGGCTGGCCTCTCCCTCCCCTGGCGCCTCCTTCGAGTCGACTCGACTCGACAGCCCAGTCCGATGGCCCGGCCCAGCCGGCAGGCCAGCCCCGGGTGCATGTCAGTCAGAAATACATCTTGTAAAAAGGCTTTCGGGACCAGCGCAGGCGTGGCGGGGCGCGGCGGGGCGCGGCGGGGCAGCGGCACGAGGCAGCGCGCCCCATGGGACATCCGTAGCGTCCAGGCGCCACGCCAGTCCCCGCCCCGCCACGTCCCGCCCTCCCGCACACCAGCGTGTACAGCATGCATGCCGCACTGTACCGACTTTTCACACAGTTTGCAAAATAGAGGGCCGCCACTCTGGTCTGCTCTTCCAGATACCCGACACCACCGGCACCATGGCAGCAGCACCACCACCTCCCCAACGGACACCGCCACCACCCTGGTCCTCTGCGCAGGTAGCGGCCGGGGCGAAACCTCCGGAGGACGAGGAGAAGAGATACTTTGGAATGTTGTCTGACCCCCATTCCCAATGGCCGCTTTTATGTGTATTCCATACCGTTGCGATGGCTTCTCGTCATAAAACGCAGCGCGCGCCCCTGGCTCGCGGAGTGGCGCCGCGCGGCGCTCGGGAGGCTAACGGGGTGCCGCAGAGCCACGGCCCCGGGTCCATACGGTATGCATACGGCGCGCATCGACAGGGGAACAAACTCGGCTGACGGGGGCCCAGGGCCCACAGGCGATGCCGGGCCACGCCACACCCAGGTGGACAAACATTTCGATGTATCGCTCCCCTTCGCCCCCCGCCCCAGCCTCGCCGCTGCTCGCCCACGTCCGTCCCGTCACGCCAAAGTCACGCCACGCCACGCAGCGCCGGCGAGAGGCGGAGCGCGGAGCACCGAGTTACTCTTGAATTGCAGAGTGACTTGCCCCATCTCCCCCCATCCCCTCCCCTCCCGTCCCTCTCTCTCCCACTCGCTCTTTCACTCAGCCCGGCCTGCTCTATCTGTCCCCCTTTCTCCATAGAAGTCGTGCGACTTGTACGCACACGCCCTAACTTGATATTCTTCTCGGGGACAAATAAAATGTCGCTTCCGAAACTGGATCTTCTCTCCTTTCTCAACTGAGGAAAGGAATATTGAAGATGACTACGAGAAGCGGGGGCGAGGACACGACCAGAAATAAATAAGGGGGCTGCTCGCTTTACAATTTTCTTCCTGTTACGTACCTACAAAGTACATCGTGGGACTGTTCGCGAGTATTGCAGTAAACCCTTAGGCCAAATGGACAGCTTTGTTGGCTAAATTTTGTTCTACATCCCTCCCATTAGGTTGAAACACTCCAACAATTATGAAAGACAAGGTCCAAACAGTAAATTTCTCATCTACTGCAATCAGAAAACCTTTTCAAAGAGTTTTTCATTCGAAAATGACTTTAAGTTTGAAGTTTTGGGGTGGGATAAAAACCCACGCACATACATCATGT
>NW_026267193.1:585160-586524 GCF_000697945.3 Frankliniella occidentalis | reverse complement strand
GTTTTCGAAAAATCCCGAAATATCGGTTGAGCTGTCTTCCGAAACGACTAACTCTGGTCTTTACCGCACTTTCACCCCTAATTCACTTTTTTTTTTCTTGTCGTTAGTTAGTCAATGGTGCGCGAGACCAGAAAATCTCTCATGAACGAGTTGTAGCTGTTTTCAGAAGTTACTCCTATCCATCTTGACGACGGGGAGGCATGGCGACGTCCTGGCAGGCGAGCAGCAGCCCGTCGTGCACCGTCCGTCATCAACCAACACGGTGGCGGCCGCGCAGCAGGGAGGCTCGGAGGGAAGTCCCGAGTCCCGCAAGGCCACGGCCGCCACGGCCATCGCCATCGGGGGGCGGAGCGGCAGCGCGGCGGGCCTCGGCATGAGGATAAGAGAGCGGTAAGTGAAAGGTAGACCTCAGGGGGGAGAGAGGGAGAAGCAGGACCCCGAGCACCAAGTTGTCGCTGGAATTGGAGGTAGGGGGAAGGGGTGGGGGAAGGCGGATGGGAGGTGAGCTGAACCGCGGGCGCGTATGGAGAAGCGGGGGAAGGGAGGGGGCACAGGACGAGAAAGCCATAAAACGAGGGGGGATATGAAAACCTATGCGGGAGATTGGTTTAAGCCTAATATGGAAATTGGGGGGAAAATTCTACGCCGCATAATAAAATTGAAATTGCTCTGCCCTCTGGTATAAAACGGAAAGACCCCACAAAGGGTTCATCCTGGTGACTCCCAAGGGGTTGCAGAAGAGCAGGCCATGCGCTCTCTCTCTCTCTCTCTCTCTCTCTCTCTCTCTCTCTCTCTCTCTCTCTCCCCCCTCCTCCCTCCCACTCCCCTTCCCCATCTTCCTGCTCGCCCGCTTTGGCTCTCCCCCGGTTGCGTCCCACACAGACTTTGAATGGCGCATATCTGCTCCATCTCTCCCAGCATCGCGCATATTTGCGTTTCAAACTGACATTATGAACACTCGATTTTCCACGGCCGGCTAACGTATATACCCCCCAACCCACGGCTGGTTGGGGTCGTGTCCTGCGTCCGTCCCGAGGTACGCAGTAGTGGAAAAGGAGGGGAAGGAGGGGGGGGGGATAAGGCGCAAGTTAGCAGGAAGGTTCCGGAGGGGGAAGGGAGGGCGGGGGGTGACACCGGAAGTCGTCCTGGCGGCGCCCGGGAGCGGCCGAGCGCACGGCCGTGGAGCCGCCAGGAATAATATCGCGGAACACGCACCTGATATTGGATGCTGCGCGATGGCGTGGCGTGGCGTGGCGCAGCTATGCGGACCAAGGCGGGGAACAGTTACTGCGCACGGGGGAAGCGGGGACCGAATCGCAACACAAGAGAGGGATTGGGGGTGAGAGAGGGAGAGAGGGGGGGGG
>NW_026267193.1:572028-575625 GCF_000697945.3 Frankliniella occidentalis | reverse complement strand
GGGCGGGCCCCGCCGCCGCCGTGGTCCGCGTCGCGTCCGCCGGTCCCTCCCCCTCCGCCGTGTGGGCTCCGCCGGTGACCAGAGTGAGTAGCGCTGGGCTGAGCTAGCGAGTAGGAGAGGTGGGTACGCAGCGCGCCGAGGCAGTTCGTTGCGTGGCCGGAGCCTAGAGACAGGTACGCAAGCACGCAGCATTCGCTCCAGTTTGGGTCGGGATCTTTGACCCCGTCAGCCGCTGTCATTTTGAAGGTATGTTTGGGGGGATCCAGGATGAACGAACGAGGAGAGCCTGTTGCCTCAGAGTCGCCCGGACAAAGTTGAGAGTGTGACCGAAAGCTCCCGAGATTTCAAACCTGTAAAAGGGCGTGACAACCGAGTCGCTCTCAAGTGTATACTGATGTGCACATGTGCGCCACGGAGGAGGGTGCTGTAACTGTAAACCTTTCTTGTCGAGTCAGTGTATGGCCTCTAGTGTGCCATTATACTCACAAGTGTGCGCTGTAGTGTGTGACCCGGCTGTCACACACAACAAAAGGAAATGTGACAACCCTGCCGCATTAGTGATTGCCCCTCATCTTCGTGAGTCAGTTGATCTGTCACTTGCCCTCACAATAAGTAGTGCTGTGCTACTGTGACGAGGCTGTCACACTTCATGTGTAACTGTGACTGCCCCGTCACAAAGTGCGAGTGCCTGCGCAACTTTTCTATGGTTGTTAGTCCGACTAGAGTGTAAAGTGGAAACCGTGACAAACCTGAATCAATCCTTCCTCGTTCGACGAACCAGAGGGCCAAAAATCCGTCGAAACTATTAGTTTCCGAAAGACTCGGTGTCGATTCGACGAATGTCGATGTGACGTTCCTGGCTGACGTGAGGTGCATCCCCTGCCTTGCACGATGATGGGGGCTGGGGGTCCCGTGGGAGGCAGCAGGTCGCCGGGGCGGAGCGGTGAGAGGATGACCCCGCCGACCCAATCCTCATCGCGATCGTTGGCCGCGTCCCACCCTTGTCCTGCCCTTGTACCGCATGACCTCCGCCCCGGTCCCGCGGCGGCAGACTTTACGGGGTCGCTGGGCGGGGTGTCCCCACAAGGCCCCCAGCTACTGTACCGCAAGCACGCGTGTGGCGGGTTGCCTTCCCGCTCGGGGTGATAGAGCGTGCCATGGTGACGGGACAGTAGGCAAACCCGCCCGCACCAGGGGCGTAGAAGGGTACCTACACTGTAAATCCGGGGTGTCCAGCAGGTAGGTGACATAAGTCGCCTGACCCGCAAAACTAGGCAACTTATGTCGACTATCTGCTGGACACCCTATGTTTTACCGGGTACTTGCATTGTATGAGTCCATTGGCATTCCACCCATTGTGCCCATGCAATTACCCGACAGGCCATGAAGGTGTCCAGCAGATAGTTGCCTAGTTTTCCGGGTCAGGCGACTTTGTCGCCTACGGTCGCCTACCTGTTGGACACCCCGGATTTACAGTGTAGGCTGAGGGGAGAGGGGGCAAAACTACCCACATACAGGGGTTTTGAAGCTCAAATGGACCACGTACTCTCTCACCCGGCACGTCTTGCACGCCGTACGTACAGTATGACTAGAAGAAGTACGGCGCCCATGCATGGAGCACCCCATGACTCCGAATCGGAATCAATTAACCACCAACAGCAAGAGCTGCCATACGCGTCCCTACGCGGGCAGAGGATTCATCATCGCGAACGCGCCAAAGGGGCACGGCGGCGTGCGGCGTGGCGTCGGTACGCCCGCGCGTGTGCGTCCGCCAGAGTGCCGACCCACGGCGTCAAGGTCGTCCTCGGACAATCGGGCGCTTGTCGTCCGGCCCGCGCGCCGCGCCGCGCACCGGCCGAGCACCACCGACCGTCTCCCGCCGCGTCTCTTCAATACTCCTCCTTTCCGGGAGACTTTGTCGGGTCAGAACGAGACAGCGGGGCCGCCTCTACCACCTCGCTCGCTCTAAGCCTCGCCGTCGCCCGCGGCCACGCCCGCCCCGCCGCGAACACAGCCGATACAACACAGGCGACGCGGTCACGTGACGGCAGGGCGGGACGTGCTCACGCGTCACGGTGCGGTCACGGCGCGGTCACGGCCGTGCGCTGTGTCGCAGCAAACGGCTGGACACGCCACACCCGCCGCGGCGGTGAGCAATCACTCGAGTGCAATAAGCCGCTCTGGAGTGGCACTTCCCTCTGGGCTCGAGTGGATCCACGAGTGGATCCACACCCCCTACCTCCCGCGCCCCCATCCTCTCAGCACAGCCTCGCGAGCAAGTGTTCTCAGCCTCGCCGCCTTCCTCTCTCTGCCGCAGGTGCAGCGCAGGTGCAACGATGGTCGCCAAGCTAGGACTCTGTTTCCTCTTCCTCGTGGCCGTGTGCGTCGTGTGCCCGCCCAGCGTCCAGGGCGCCGGCGGCGTCGACTCCAAGCGATGCGCGGACAACAGCCGGAGTGTACGTAAGCGTGTGCGTGGGCGCCTGGGCGGGTGGGCACGCCCGCGGCACCCGGGTGTCGGCGCAAGGGCGGGGTTGCCTACGCCGCCCCTGCGGGCAGCACCGTGGACGCCGCCCGTCCACCCCAGTCCACCCGCCTCGCTGGTGGCACATGTGCGTGTATCGCGTTCTATTTCTTTTTATTTAATTTTGCAGTGTAGCAGTTCGGATGAGTGCTGTTCCGGTTGCTGCACTCTCGGAACCTGCAACCCGCGTGAGTAACGATGTACTTTTTGAGCATTATCGCGCGCGCGCGCGCGCACACACACACACACGCACAAATCGAGTCCCATGCAGCGTACTTACGGGTGCTCGCTACCACCCAGCGTACTTTCCACGATAAGCCCCTCGCCTTATGCCGCGGCGTGTTGTTGCAGTGGATCGCTGCAGCGCGCAGAGCCAGGGCGCGTGCGCCGTGCACTACTGCCCGCCCGACAAGGAGTGCTACCTGCAGGTGGTGCAGTGCGTCACGGCGCCCTGCCCGCCGCTGCCGGCCTGCCGGCCCAAGAACAGCAACGACTACGACAACTACGACTGAGTCAACGCGCCGCGCACGCCACCCATAGTGTGTTGCAGTATTACTAACAATGAAACCAGTTGCAACTAACATGATACTGTGTTTCCCAGCCAGAAGCGTTGCATCCATATGACGTTGAAGGTCTAAATAAGGTCTACATTAAAGACTACATAGACGTCTAAATGCGGACTGTATAGACTTCTGCGTCCAAGGCTTTCAGACTGGGCTCGCTTAGCCCCTTACCGATCCCGGTCAGAGAACTGAAATTACAAGGCAAAATTATTCCATGTACCTGAGTAGTTTGTTAAAGAAATAGAAAAATTTACTTGAATATTGCTGGGAATGTCTGGAAAGATTAACTTAGACCAAAACATACTTTATTTGAAATGGTTTGGTACAGAGAGGAGGAGCTGCAAAAGCACTAGTAATTATTTGTGAAATTCTCTTACAGCCACACAAACTATAGAAATCTACTGATTGGTAGATAGATCAACTATGATCTTTATAATAGATTCACTTTAAATAAATCTATGGTCCCCAAAATAGTGTTCTATAGAGCAAAGCAATCTACAAGATATTCCTTTC
>NW_026267193.1:557283-564448 GCF_000697945.3 Frankliniella occidentalis | reverse complement strand
CGGGGGAGCGTGGGATTGAGCGAGGGCGGGGCGGGGCGGGGTTACGGGCTGTGGTTCAACCGCAGAGGACGCGTCCTCATCCACTACTTCCATAGCTACAGGAAGAAGAGGAACACATCCGGCTCTTTAACACGGGTGGATAATCTAGAGTTGGAGGCGTCCAACTTTTTTGTTACCGATTTACTAACACGCGACAGCCCAGTGCAGTGCAAACAGGGGCGGTTTTTAAGGGGGGGGGGGCGTGCGAAGGGGCGACTCTCTCGTCCCTTTTTTAGCTACACAGGTGTAGCTACAATCGACATGGACAAAGGCAAAGTCCGGTCGGCTAAATGCTAACGCCCCACCCCCGACAAAAAAGGGAGCATGCGATGCCCCTCACACTGCGGTGAACGCAGGGCCGCTTCCGTCCAACCAGTGTTCACAACATACTCCCGGGGTTCCCGGGGGGGGGGGGGTCGAATGCGTACACGTTGGTTAGAATGTAGGCTACTTACCCACCACAGGGCATGGAACCCCTTTACAAGTAGATTCCTCGGACATTAGCGCACCCACACCACACAGCAAGGTACGAGGAAAACGGGGCTTACACCCGCTTTTCGTGCAAGTCGGAACCCATCCACTCCCACGGCCCACCACGGCCCGCTTTTCGCCGTGAGTCTAACATCGGTCCCAGAGCAGAGTCAAATGTCATCTTCGACGCAGTGCCACCAGCACGGGTAACCCCTTCACGCCGTCGGAAATCCACTACGTGGTGAAATGACGAGTTTGAAGTCCATTCGACCTTTGGTGGACTGAGAAAGATCTCCTATTTTCTTTGTTCACACAATTGCGTTTTGAATTGCTGGGAACACCATATGAAAAGATGTCAATAAATCTTTTTTGGTTCCTTAGTGAGAGGAGAGGTCAGACGACAAAAGTGTAGCTCTCCCGCAGCGACTAAGACTCCATGATCTCCATGATCATACCACACAGCCGGCCACAGCGCCGCTCCCGCAGAGAGTTTCTGTCATCATGTTGCTTCAAGTTTGTCGTCAATGCCATCTAGTGACGGCCAATCGAAATAAAAATGTTCGTGGAGTATTGCCACTGCCAGCCAGCAGTGTGCTGTCAGACAGAGTATCGACAAGTTGGGTGTTCGTTTAAATTTTTCATATGCTGTGTTCTGTTTCTGCGCAGGCCAGCAGCAGACACCCGACCCGACTAGCCCAAGTCCGAGTAAACTGGAGAAGTGTGTGAAGTGTGTATAAACCCTGCTCTGGCTTCATTAACTTACCGAAATTTCATGATCATACGATGTGCGTAAATTTTCTTGACCGAGAACTTTGTGAATTCTTTCAGTGAGCGATCGGGGCCTGAATGAGCCATCCAGAGCCCTACCTCAAGAAACATTCCTGCACTGCATACTGACTGGACTTCTGCAAATCCTGGAGACAGATATTGCTTGCTGGAAGTTCCAGGAAAGCCTGGGAACATTAGATCGATTAATGACGTATCTTTAAGCTGCTGCTGCATCACCAATATGTCTACAATCAGAGTAGCATTATCTTCTGGCTTTGTGGTGCTTACTTCTAATGACACACAAGCGTTATTGTAACGCATGACTTGGTTAAATACCTCCTCAGTGACTTGTGTCAAAGTTCTTGATGAAGCAGGCCGGAAGCAGAACTCCCACTGCACCAGCGGAGCTTATAAATGAACAAGAAACTAGAAGAATAATTGTAAGTAGTTTTTCATTTATGTTTAGTCACGTATTATGTTTCATTCAACAGATCAGCGCATTCATATAACTTTTGTCTCCTTTTGTTCCAGAATTTATTTCTCAGCAAAATGAATCCTACATCACGCTTTCCTAGAAGCACAGGAGAGGTTGATTTCTCCCAAGCATCAGCCGATTGTCTCACATTAGAGTTTGGACCTTTTGAAGTTGTACATAAGTGGAAGCGAATGCAAGAATGTAGTGAATTTGTTGGATCAAGGTAAGACAAACAAGATTGTTTGACAGCAATATTTTATTGTTTGTGAAATTCCACTGATCAAAATTTCTGACACATTTTAGGAGAAGCAAGCACACAATGGTTTCTTACAAGGATAATGTTTTTGTCTTTGGAGGTGACAATGGAAAAAGTATGTTGAATGATTTACTCGTATATGATTGTAAAGGTAAATCTTGGGGTCGTGTACCCCAAGGACAAAACCCTCCAGCACCTCGCTATCACCACTCAGCTGTGGTGAGCTTTTTTTATGCCGGATTTGTCTTGTTGATTCAGCAGTTGATTATGAAAAACTAATAAAAGTCGTGAATTATTTTCAGGTTTACGAAAACTCAATGTTTGTGTTCGGAGGCTACACTGGTGACATACATTCTAACTCAAATCTCACTAACAAAAATGATCTCTTTGAGTATAAATTTGGGGCTGCCATGTGGGTAGAGTGGAAATATGTTGGTCTGTGAGTAGTCAAGTATTTTTTTACTGTTTTCTATCCTTTGCTTTTGTGCTGTAATCAATACATTTTAACTAATTCTTTCCTGTCAGTACTCCTGTCCCAAGATCAGCTCATGGCGCTGCTGTTTATGATGGCAATCTGTACATTTTTGCTGGATATGATGGTAATGCCCGTTTAAATGACATGTGGGCAATTTCATTGAAGGTAACTCATTTTTATACAGATCACTCTAGTTACACACTATTTAAAAAAATATTCTAACACTGTGTCTCTGGAACAAACAGGACGACTCTCCACACATATGGGAACAAATTGAACAAAGTGGTGACTGCCCTCCAACTTGCTGTAATTTTCCAGTAACAGTTGCCAAGGGCTGCATGTATGTTTTCAGTGGCCAAAGTGGAGCTAAAATCACCAATACTTTATTCCAGTTTGATTTCCGTACTAAAATGTGAGTTATTCAGGAGCTAAAGACTGTATCGGACTGCATGGAACTTTCTTTCTGTAGTATGTCATCTGAATATTATTTCAATTTGAAAATAGGTGGTCCCGTATATCAACAGAGCATCTGCTCAGAGGTACTCCAGCTCCACCTGCTAGACGGTATGGACATACTATGGTAACTCATGATCAGCATTTGTATGTCTTTGGTGGAACTGCTGATAACACATTACCAAATGATGTGCATTGTTATGATGTAGATAGTGGAACATGGTCTGTAAGTGATTTGTTTTAAAATTATACTATCATGTTTTGAGCTAACTAGAATCTGTGCTTGTTTAAATGAATTTTTAAAACCACAGGTAATTCAACCTTCTCCAGACTCAAAAGTTCCTGGAGGACGTCTTTTTCATGCTGCCACTGTTGTGGGTGATGCTATGTATGTTTTTGGTGGCACAGTAGATAATAATGTTCGCAGTGGAGAAATGTTCCGCTTCCAGGCAAGAATTTAGAAACCATAACTGCTTTCTCCATATCTTGTAATCTATATGATAATTTAATAATTTACATGTTTCATGTTGTGTTTCAGTTTTCAACTTATCCTAAATGTACTCTCACAGAGGATTTTGGAAAACTACTTGAAACCCAACTTTTTAGTGATATCAATTTTATTGTTGGAGAAGAAGAAACACATATTCCTGCTCATGCTGCCATGGTTGCTGCTCGATCTCAGTACCTGCGAACCCACATTAGACAAGCTCAAGATATCAGGGATAAAATGCTGGAGAAGGTAAAATTAATAGCCAACAACTAATGTGTTCAGCTGTAGGTTGTATTAGCAATCAAAGGATAACTTTACTGAAATTTTGCTTTTCTCTTTCATACAGGAGTATGGTACAGCAGAGATTTTTAAAGATGTCCCATCTCTAGTAGTGAGGTTGCCAGATGTGAATTCTGAATCATTTCAATTAGTTCTGAATTACATATATACTGACCGTATTGATCCCTCAAAGAAAAGTGAGTTCTGGTTTCTCATATACTTTTTGTTTTAACTACATTTTTTTTCTAAATCATTTTTTCTATCTTTAGTTAAAGATCCTGCAAGCAACAGAGTTATCCTATTGATGTTGGATGTGTATCGTTTGGCTTGTAAGGTAATGAAATACTGTACTCTTCAATAAATTTTGATCATTCATCAGTCATTAGTTAATTTTTATAAAGTTTGCGGTCTGACTTTGTGTTTTTATCTCTTCTTTTCTGTCTAGTTCATCATGCTACGACTGGAGCATATTTGTGTTCAGTACTTGGAATCCACTGTGAATCATACCAATGTTTTAGAAGCCCTATTATGTGCTCATGACCTAAAACTACCATTTATCAAGGAACTTTGTTTGAAATTGATTGTCAGAGAGACAAATTATACGCAGATTGTTATGAGCCCTGACTTTGAAACATTGGATCAACCACTAATGGTTGAAATAATAAGGAGAAAGCAATTACCCGTTCTCAAGAAAGCCCAGGAAACCCAACTCATGACTGAATTCAATGGTATGTTTGGAATCATTTATTTCAGAATTATGAGTGACTAGTGGTACTTATTCCAATTTTATGATTCTATAGTCAGTTCAAATCTTCATTGATTGACTTTTAAGTCCTGTGTTTAGCATCTAAATTTACAATCTTGCTATTTCTTCTGGCATTATTGACAGTGTTGAATTCAAATGTAATTTTCATTTACCGGTTATTGATGTTGTGGGGTTGTTATGATGTTATGGTTTGTTTTCAGTGTATATAGACATACCTGAAACTATAAAAGATCCATGTGAATTTAATCCATGTAAAAGGACACCTGGACCTTTGCAAGGCAAGTCAGCTCATTGCCGTTTTAGCTGCTGTTTGTTTGGCTCTGCATTAGTATTTTTTGTGAAGCCTATATAATGCAATGTGAAATAGATATTTAGGTAGACAGCTTCTTCATAGGCACAATTCAAGATTTTGCTTTTCTGTGTTTGTAACCTATTCTGCTATCATAGAATTTGTCTTTATTTGATTGATTTCAATTAAGCTGCTATAATTCTCATGGTTTTCCTTGTAAAAGGGAGTATCTTAAATTATACAGTATTTGTACAAAATTTATTTTCTGACAGGAACAACCTTGGAACAGGATATGGAACTATTTTTAAGCCATGTTGGTAATGACTTCTGTGACATAACTCTTGTTCTGGATGGTAATCACATCAGAGCCCACAAGGCAATCCTTGCAGCTCGTTGTGGATATTTTGAAGGGCTATTTCGATCATTCATGCCTGAAAATGGCCTAGTACAAGTAGGTATTTTTGGTTTCTTAAAAAGAAAAATCTTTTCCCCACAGATTTCACCACTTGAACCTCCTGAATGATCTTATTTATTTTTTTTTAGATTCAAATTGGTGAAATGATACCCTCTCTTCAGTCTTTTAACTCTCTGCTTCGATTTGTGTATTACGGAGATACTAATATGCCTCCTGAAGATTCCCTTTACCTCTTCAGCACCCCATACTTTTATAATTTCACAAATAACCGTCTTCAGGTAAGTTATCATCCCATGGGTCTGTACCAGATTATTTCCATCTTCCTACCGATCTATCTAGAATCGTAACTGTACTTAAATTTATGTGGTGTTTCCAATTCTAGGCATTCTGCAAGCAAAATTTAGAGTTAAACGTATCTTGTGACAATGTTGTGCAAATTTTAGAGGCTGCTGATCGCATGCAAGCTATTGACATGAAAAAGTACTCTTTACGCCTCATTGTTAAATATTTCCCAAAGGTAATTTTTATCAGATCTTTCCTGGTGTAAATTATTTAGGTGGATGTTCATGTCATCAGCTTTTTGGGTTCCCTGATTACAAAATTTAATTTTTTGACAGGTTATCAAAATGCCAAAAATTAGATCACTCAGTCGCGAGCTCTTGCTTGACATTATGGAGGCATTGGCAGATGAGATGTCTACTACCAAGTTGTGCTCTGACATATCAAATAACAGCCTTAACAGTGATGCCTAAGATCATCAGATTCTTACCGTTTTATGGTCCCAATAACATAATTTGACTGCTTCTTCAAACTTTAGCCTTTTAGTTAATAGAAAATGTAATGTAAATCATTTTGATAGGCAAAGTTGAGATTCCTTCAGAAGACTGACCACAGTATTAGTTTATGATGTATAATACTGGCTGTTTAACTTCAAGCTAAACTTAACTCTGCCATGTTGATGTTAGCTTTGCTCTAGTTAAAATAGGTACTACAAATGTGTCCTTTTTAGAGTCATCATGGCCATTGTTTTCAGTCTACGTAGATCTATTTTTGCTACCTGCCATATCTTTTTTTCTTTATTAACAATACTACATTATTATTTTTAATGTTGAAGACTGCCTAGTTGTTACTGCAGCGTTAAACTATGTGATCTTACTCATGTAGGCTATAATTTATGTTCTGTGATAATGCATTCTTAAGAAAATATTATGTTATGCAATATTTATTTTATTATCAATGTTATACAACTCACAATATCCTGAAGCATTTGTATTTTTAAACTTTCAATTTTTAAATCTTGACTATTGTTTATATTTCTTATTTCAAGTTCTGCGTAATTGTTTTAACTTAATAGGTACAGCACATTTATTGTCGATTGTTTGATTAAGTTCTGGCTGCCGAGCATAGATTGAAGAGTCCTAGTTCCTTTACAATAGTTCATATTAATGTCTCACCCTTATCCTTTAATATTTCTATACCTGTAAGTACTATATTCCACACTCCTTTTTTTGTAACTTCAGAAAATTGGTGTATTACTATCTATCTTTCATGTAAGTGCTCGATTTAGTAAAATTGTGCGTTGCCATAACTCGTCACTGCTTCGTGTTTACTTGATCCCACGTCTCCCGTACACAATTGCCCGCGTCCTTGTCCCCCTTTCTCTATCGCTCTCTCGACTCCATCTCCAGGCACCGCCGCCGTGCAGAGGCATAGCGCCCCTGCAAGAAGGAGAGTAGGCAACCCAACGTGCCCTCTTGTGCGGCGGGAGTCGCCCCCTCGCAGCGCGGCACCGGCGGCGGCGCGTCCGCTCGCGGACATCTGCACCGAGAGCTACTCCTCCCCGGACCAGCAGGGCGCGGCCGCGCGGACATCAGCACCGACTAGAATTACTACTCTCTCTTTCTCGCTCACTCACACACACACTTACATGTACACGTTCGATTTTCGCGCTCGCTCGCTCCCACCAAACCAGTCCGGGCTGGGCGGGCC
>NW_026267193.1:541116-553018 GCF_000697945.3 Frankliniella occidentalis | reverse complement strand
AAAAGAGTAAATTAGAAGTTTGAGAGACTTTAACCATTTCACATAAAACTATGACAGTTTTACCCTTTTCAAGAGTAACAAAACTCAAACCTTCATAATTTTTATATACAACAGTAGAAGAAGCATAGTGTTTACAACTTTAGAGAACACCAAAGGATAACTTACATCCAATTTTTCTTTTTAAAAATCAACTCGGTTACAGCTAGGAAAAAAAGAAATGTAAATCTATCTTCTTCGTGAATACAAAAAAAAAAATAGTCTTCTTTAGAATAAAAAATCAACTTTGCTGCGCACAGAAGAAGTTATTGTATGAAATTAAGCCAGTAAAGAATTAAGATATCAAAGTCTACTCTCTTCAATGATTCAGGTACCAGTCTGATTGTGCATTTTTCGTTCATGTTCATGTTCATATAAAAATAAGACATAGATGAACCCAAGGACAAGTGTACAAACTACCAAAGCAACCCAAGATATACCACAGTCAGCACCACTACAGTGGAAAATTCCCTGCTGTTCTTTCACCTGATTGTGGGATGAAAGCAGATCTAAATCTGGCGACTCACAATCACTCAAATCAACCAAAGGCAAACGAGGAAGTGGGATAGGTGTAAGAAGGGGGTCATGCAATTCCTCTTCGGCAGGGCTCACCTCTGTATCTTCAACCCACTTTCCCTCAGTTCCCATAGCATATACCTCTTCCAATTCACTACATTCTGATGCTTTCTTGGGAGTTGTGTGAGAAGAATGGACACCCGGAACCTCATGGCGAAAGCTTGAAAAAGCAGAAACAGGGATTCGGATCTTGCGAAGAGCATAGACTTCATTTTCCCGAAGAATGTTGTTTGCCTGTTTTATCTGGGCCACCTAAAATTCAAAGCATACAATATATCATCACGAAGCGGGAAAACATTGTAAACAATGGTTCTAGAGAAAAGACAGTTTTTACTTACAGAGCAGTTGTAGCGCAAAGCAAGAGAAGATAATGTATCCCCTGGCTGCAATATGTGGTCAATGAAATGTCCTGCAGGTTTCTTCGGTCGCAAGGCAAAGGAAGTCCCAGACTGCAATTCCTCAGATCCGCTTTCATTATCATCCCCTCCAAGAAGCCGGGATGATTCATTCTCATAGTCTATATCTTGTTCTCTATAAAGCAAAAATCGGGCATGAAGTTCCTTGCTAGAAAAACTAACTAAATTTTTTTTATCAAAATTACATGGTAGACATATCATACCTTGGCCTTAAATAAGCCTTTTGATTCGAAAATCGGCTGTTCATGACAAACCCATTAAATTTTTGACTTCCAGGGCCGGTTAAAGTTTACTTTAAATATTACTTTGTACATAAAATGTGCAAACATAACTTTATTGGCTACATGTAAATGATGGCTATTACAGTGCTTCACACGTCAAAAACCATATTCAGCACAATTGCTAAAAAAAATAACATTTTGAAATATTTAAATTGTCACGAACAAGCTGCGTATACGTTGCAAGTTCCTAAGATATACATTACGAATGGAAAACAATAGGAGTGTGTCCGAATTCAGCCACCGACCGAGCACCGACCGGTCGGTCGTCGGGCGGTCGGTGGCCGGGCCGTGGCGAGCCACTCGCTCCAAGCAGCTATGCCACCCTGTCCACATTGGGTTAACCGCGAACCGCGAAATCCTTTCGCGGGGGATGATCGTAGGGCGCGGGTCTTACGCGGGGGATCGTCGCGGGTCCTCCGCGGGTCCTCCGCGGGGGTAGTCGCGATCCGCAACCATCCCCAGCGAAAGGACTTCGTGGTTCGCGGTTGGCATAGCTGCTTGGAGCGGCTCGCGACCGGCCGCTCGACGACCGACCGCTCGACCACCGACCGGTCGGTGCTCGGTCGGTGGCTGAATTCGGACACACTCTAGAAACAGCTGTTTAAGATATTTGCCGTCGTCTCAATAACCATAACAAAAAAGTTGTCAAAACATAGAAAACGACCACCCTACCAAACTTCTTTCTTGACCTGTAAAATCCTATTGGCAATTATGTAAACGTTTCTGTCCATAAGAAGTCCCCGATTTTTTAAAAGTTTACCGCAAAATTTACATTTATTTGCAACAGCTATATGTTTGAATGATAATACTTAGTAAGATGTGCATCGTTTTGGATGTAGAGTTGGCACTAGAATTCATCTTCGTGTGAATAAAGGAATTATGCGCAGAGCAAAATCAACGTCGGCTCGGCGACTCTTGGCAGTCTAGTTGAATTTGTTTACCAACAGAAATAATTTCTCTCCTCCTTTCTAAGTTAAGGACTTAAATATAGCGTGCATGATCATGCCCCATCGTCATAACGTTGTCGATCAGTCTGCGTTGTGTTACTTATTTTCTCGAGCAGTGGACTGGGTAAGCGCAGCAGACTATAATTCGGAAGATGTTATGATTAGGTTTAACCTAATTCTAATGTTAGCTTATTCTCATGTGAAGGCTATAACAGCCATTTTAGTCCCCTTGTGGAGTTTAAGATGATGTTATGAAAGCGTCTATATGAAAATGTATCCCATCCTCACAAATAAATCTGTTTTTTCTCGTTCTTTCTTTTCAGGTGTGTGTAAGCGTCATTCTTGTGTCTTGGAGCTACGTTATTGCTGCTGCCTGCGTAACTGCTTCAAAACAGCTTTCCCCCAATATTTTAAGTGACAGAGGTTGGCTTAACACAAAGTAATCATTTACCATGGCGTATTCTGCTGATCAAGCCGCATTTCAAGTGCAGGTAATTTGCTCAGTGGTATTTTATAGTAAATACAATCACAAAAAATGTAGCTTACTGAAAATTCTCATCCCTTGTTTCTATGATTTCCATTTAATATAAATTTTATCTTTGAAGGAACGGTTGAAGGCTCTTTATAGATTGGTTCATGATATTCACGATGAACGTCAGCAAAGTGAACACAATTTAAATAGTATTGAAAAGGCTCATGAAAAAATAAGTGCAGAAGAAAGAGTTTCTCCTCAATATCAGGTAGGTATTCATCTAATCTGCACTCTCTGCAAGACAATGAAAAATGATGGGTGGAAGACAGTGCAAAATAATGCTTTTAAACAAGACATATTGTCCATTAATGCTTTTTGGGGGGGGGTCCAGCAACAGCTTAAAAATCTTTATACAGCAGCAGTTGCTGATGCAGAGCGAGAGGAAGATCTTATTCGCAAAGCTTTAACTAAAGTCAATGAAATCCGTGCAATACGTAATGAACGCAGAATACAGGTGACTCATAAGTTAACAATGATATTGAAACTACCAGTATTTCACTTAATGACACAAACTTCTCACTGTTTTTTGCTATTTTAGGCAAGAAATGCTGGGAACAAGGAAACAATTCGGAGAGGAGCCTTAATGAAAATGCTGTTAAGCTCTGCTCAAACACTACCACTTTGGGTGGGCAAACCAGGTGAAAAGGCACCTCCTCTTTGTGGAGCTATTCCAATGGAAGCATCTTATATTGCAAAAGTAACTATATATACTCACCATTTAGCAAAATCTTTTCAAATTCTGAATGTTCTAGTTAATTTCCAATAAAATGTGTTTCTGTTAAGCCTGGTGACATGGTTGCTGCTTTGGTGAAAGGAGCAGAAGAGGAAGAGAATTGGATTTTGGCAGAAGTAGTGAGCTACAATGGAGCTACTGGCAGGTACGAAGTTGATGATATTGATGAAGAGCAAAAGGATCGACATGTGTTGAGTCGACGAAGAGTTATGCCTTTGCCTCTCATGCGGGCTAATCCTGAGACGGACCACACTGCTCTTTTCCCTAAGAATTCAGTCGGTAAGCTCCTGTTTCCTAATGGTAATGTTAAAATGTCAGAATGGTTCTATTTTCCTGTTCCCCCAAAAATAATTGTTAATTTTCTTGCAGTTATGGCTTTGTACCCTCAGACAACATGTTTTTACAAAGCACTAGTCAATGCTTTACCATCATCTGCAACTGAAGAATATGAAGTTCTCTTTGATGATCCAAGCTATGCTGAAGGATATTCTCCCCCACTCCCTGTGGCACAACGCTATGTATTGGCTATACGTGATCGTAAAGGACATTCTCACTCTTGACAACAGCACTTGCCACACGGCTGCTTAGTACAATTACATAAAACAAATGAAGACACAGACACTGAGAAATAGAAGTATTGAATATCTATCACTGGGATTGAAAGCATTTTCCTCACTATTTCCCTTTGTTCAATTCATATGAATTTTAGATTGTAGTTTTAAGAGTAATGTGTAAAATTAATGTACAACAGAGTAAAATTGATTATGACAACTTTGTAAAGATCACATCTGGTTTATTATCTCTAATTCCTGTCAATTGATATAAATAATTGATGGCAATTACCATCCAACCAGCAAAACAGTAGTACCATACAATATATATAGGGTGGTACTAGGTAATAGACTGGGTAATCTGATCCAAACAACTTGCAAGGCTTTCTTGATTTTGAACTTTGAAGGTACCATGATGCAATTGATTCAACTTTTCTTGCAGCTCAGGATTCACTGTTGGAAAAGAAATTGCAACAAATTAAAAATATACAAAGACCTTAAATGCAAGAGTACTTTTAAATATAAGTACCATTAGAACAAGCTACAAGAAAACGGTGGACTAATGCTACAAAGCTCCTGTCCCAATCCATGGTCCACTGAATTTCAACTTGAGATGTGTTTGCCATTTGTTTTGTTGTAATTACCCAAGGGCTTCCAAAATTTCCCTATATTTGGAAATAAGATTGGAATTAGAAATACAGTTAACAGTAAGACTTAAATTAGATAAATAACCTTTCCTCACCTGTGCAAAAGTTGGCCAAAAGACAAGTAACTGAGTTTTTCTCCTTATATTATCTATAGTCTGTTTTCTAAAATTATTCAGGGAAACAAATTGACTGATTGTCGATAATATGAGGTGAGGACAACGTTCCTCAGCGAGGATAGCAAGAGTGTCTTTTATCTCCAACAGCGCAGACCTTGCATTCATTGAGATAGAAATTTTGGTAACCACATCAGACTAGAAAAGAAAAGTAAGTAAAACAATGGGCAGACATAGAAAGGAAAACATAATTGCTCTTGAATTGGCTCACATTAGTTGTTTGAATAAAAATCCCAAAACCCATGTCCTTCTCCTCACATTGCGCTGAGTATAACTTTTCGTCATTGTTAACTTGGCTCACATTGAATTGAGAAAGAACATAACCATAAACATTTGGCAGGGTTAAATATCCTTTGGATTTTTTATCACTCGACCTGAAGGAATACACATTTAATGAAATCATGTTGGTTTTAAGTTATCAAAGGAGAGGTTGCTCATTGGGCATGTATGCAATTAGATGTTATGACTTATTACCATTTATCATTGATGGTCAGGGTCTTTAAGCTTTCAGTTAACTCTTTCTTCTTGGCTTCTAAAAGTTTAATCTGGCGTTTCTTCTCAGCTTGAACCGTTCGCAGATCATGTAAGATTCTGTCCCTGCCGAAGCCGAAGTCATTTCGCTGATTGTTGTTGTTATTGTTATACATTACTCAATATTAAAAGCTTTAAGCGCTTCAAGTAAAGCATCAACTGTCGGTCTAAAATCAGACACGAAATATAGACCACAATACACTCAGAAATCACGAAATAACTAAGAAGTTACTTGAGCCTGTCAGAGTCAAAACATCAAAACAAAAACAAAAGACGAAAGAAGAACGGAAAGACAGAGACAGACAACCAGACAACGATTGGTGGAGTGGAAACGCGGGAAACTTGGTAGTTTCAAGACCCCACGGCAGGGAGCGCGGGCGGGCCTGCACGCCAGCTACCACCCCACTTGAACCGCTTGAAGTGACTGTTAGAAGTCGAACCCGCGGCGGCATTGGACAGGCCCTGGTCAAACCGTTAGGTAGTTGTCGTCACCATTGTACTCCGTGGTTGTCGTGGCTGTCTAACGAGGTGGGGGGGACAAATTGTAGTCCCATTTGACGAATGACTCTCCGGAAGTCACGCTGTGTACGAAAACCCGTTGCGAAGAGCCACCGCCCCACCCGGCCGCACTAACCTTCGGCCGCACCCCTCAACCAAAGCGAGTTGACAATATAACAATAACGATTCATCTGACTGTTCACTGTAAACGTTCACGTTGCCCTGGCCTAGACACCCCTCGAGCTCCTGAAGGGTGGCGGCACGCGGTCTCAGTTCAGCCTTCGTCGACGGCCCTCGCGCGGGTGGGGGTGAAAGGGGAGGGGGGAGGGGGTGCGCTCAGCCTGAGCGTCGCGAGCCACGACGCTCGCGCGCCAGCGCCAGTTGCGTGCCAAGTTTGGTCCGGAGCGGTGTGGCCAGGCCGCCCCACACCAGCCCATCAGACCCGCCCCGACCCACCCCCAGCCGACTCGCGCCCCGGCGACACGCTCCCCGGCGCGGGCACCCCGTGCCCCTGCTGGCTCGCTCCGGGAGCTGCAGTGACGCGCGCGGGGCGGGCGCGCCCACGTGACCTCGTGTGTGTGTGTTCAGATGAACGACGCGCGGCGCCGGGACTCGAACCCTGACTGACTGGGACGGCTCGTTGTCGCCGGTGAGTGTGCCGGATTAGTCCGGCCCGACAAACGCGTCCGATTATGCGCGGTTTCGAACAACATTTTTTCGAGGTGGCAGAGTCTGTAAAAATGAACTCAAGCTCAAGCGACAGTTTGCTTGTTTGCTTGACTTGACGCAAAGAGAAACATTTCTCCTCAAAATCATCCCTTTGCTTCTACCAGCACACAGCCCCTGACTGTCCCCTCGACCTCCCTCCAAAACCGTCGCGTCGCACCCGCGCCGCAGCCGCACGGCCGCGCCCAAGCAGCAGGTGGTAGGAGTTGGTCGCTGCGAACTCCAACTGTGCTCATTCAGTCTTCACACAATGGAGCCCAGCCTATTCGCAACCAAAACAACTTCCGTTCCTCCGGTGCCTCTCTCCCCTGCCCCCAATTGGTCTGACCTCTTCTTTTCATAATAATTCGTTTGTGCGAGAGGACTTTACTTGCCACTTCCTTCCCGACAAGTGACCGGAGTCGTAAGCGGAAACGTGCCGTGCCTGTCGTGAAGAGGCCCGAGGCCCGCGACTTCCGCGCTTTCTTGGTGCTACAGCGTTTAGAATGAGACTCCGCAAATCAAAAGAGCAGGGCACGCAAACTTATACCTAGGGTGGTGTCTATGTCTGTGCCCCGTTGTGGCAAGAATGCGTCTACAGGCGCACATGTACGGGTTTGCCCGGTGCCAACTTCAGTGGCTGTGTACCTTTCCCTGAAATCCGTTTAGTGTCGACATTGGTTGGATCGACAATACCGGGAATGCTCATGATGTTCCACGAGGACACTAGTAACTGGGCGACGGATGATGTATGGAGAGAGATGGAATCGTGAGCATGCCAAACTCACACCCTCCATACCTACCACACCCACCACTCCCGCTCTCAAGTTAGACCTGCCTGGATGTTGGTGTAGTCGGACCATGCGGTCGGACGAGCAGATCGGATATTTGTTCTAATTTCCAACTAATGGCTAACTTACGTTGGTTGTTGCAGGCCCGGCGCGGGCCACCCGACCAGCACTATGTGAGGGGGAGTGAGTCGAGCGTTGGCAGCGGGCCTGGGCCTGGGGTGTGGGGCCTCCGCCCCAGCCCGCGGCCCAGCCCCCGGCCCAGCCCCCGGCCCAGCCCCCGGCCCAGCCCCCGACCCAGCCCACACCCTAGCCCTCGGCCGGGCCACCGCCGCGCGTGGGCGGCCGCGCTGCGCTCCGAGGAGGAGGACAGCGACGAGGACATGAGGAGTCCCCGGGCCGCGGCGCCGCGGCTGGCGTCGCCCGCCTCCACCTGCACGGCGTCCACGTCGTGCTCGTCCTCCACGCCGACCTTCCGGCGCGTGCCGCTGGGCGCGCTGACCCGCGAGGCCAGCATCAGCATCACCGACTTCCCGGACACGTTCCAGGACTTCTTTGCGCGCCTCAGCGAGGACGCGGCGGACGAGGACGCCGACTGCGGGCTGGCCGTCATGGAGAACAAGCTCATACCGCAGCCCTGCGCCAGCCCTGCCCCCAGCCCCGCGCCCAGCCCGGTGCCCAGCCCCGCCCCCCTGCCGCGCCAGCGCAGCACGACCACGGCCTCGGCGCCCACCTCGGCGCAGGCGGCCGCGGCCACCAGGCGCACCCAGGTCCTCGCGCGCCGGTCGTTCCACCGCCGGCAGGCTGCCGCGGCCGCGGCCGCCGCCCTCATTCCGTTGGCCGCGACGGCGTCCCCCGGGCGGCACAAGCACCAGGGCGCGGCGCGCGCCGACTCGGACTGCTCCCTGCTGCTGCAGTCACCCGCGGTGGCTAACGCGGCCACGCGCAGGAGGTCGTCTTCCATCGCGGTGCCGAGGCCGCCGCCGGACGTGCACCGCTTCCTGCAGACCGAGCAGCAGTGGGCGCGCAAGTCGCCCTCACATAGCCTCGGGGTCAGCCCGGGCGCCAGCCCCGGCGCCAGCCCCGGGCACAGCGCCAGCGGGGGCGGCTCGGCGGCCGCGCTGCCCCAGACGCCGGGCCGCGGCGCGAGGGCGTCCGTCGGCAGCGCGACGCCATCGGAGACCACCAGCAGCTACCGCAACCGCACCGCCTCCATGCCGGCCGCCGTGCCGCGGCACCGGGTGAGTAGTCAATCATCGCCTCGACCCCCTTCTCAATGGCGACCAGGTCCAGCTGGGAGCCATAACACCCGACCGACGAAGAGCCCGGGCTGCTCCCTAGTCCTGGGAAATGACTTTTCTCTCAATTACTCCACCCTCTGCACATCTGCCCCCGTTCCTCTCTCTCTCTCGCCTCTGCGGCGCTCCGCGGCCACGCCTATTACTTTTAGAGGACCGTCCCCGCTCCGCCCCGCCCCGCCTCGCCCAGCCCCTTGAACGCGATAGGTCCCGCGGGAAATCGAGTATCGCAAGATAATGAACCGAATCGAAGGGCCCGTGGACTGGACGCGCAGGGCGGAGGGTGGGGCGGGGCGGGGCGGGGTTGGACACCCGCGGGACGGGCCGCCACTTCTTCCCTTCGGTAGCACGACGTCAGAGAGCGCGCGGACTGGATCGGTAGCCCCCGTTGTGCTGTGCTCCCCATTAATCAGGCAGTCAGGTTCTGCTGTAAGGACCCGAGAGAGACCGCCCGAGACCCGCGGCGGCGGCGGGCGGCGTGGGGTCCTCTTCCGCTGCTGCTGTTCGGCTTTTTCTTTGGCGAAGGCTGCCGAGGAACGTATTCGGGGCGGGGCACGACTGCTCGGCAAGAACCTTCATTAACAAGTCGACATAGGGACAGGACAGGGCCTTGCCCCCCCCCCCCCCCCCCCCCCCCCCCCCCCGCCGCTACGCCCGCCGTGCCTGTCCTCTGCGTTACGCAAGTCGTGAGGGGGGTGTCTGTACTTTTCTCAAGCGTGATCCTCGACGGCGAGCGAAGGGGCGGCGCAACGACCGACTATGTCCTTCATCAGGCTCTGCCCCGTCCCCTTCCCCCGGCCATACTACAGGGCATAAAGCGACCGCGAGAAGCTTACAGTTCACAGCTACACCCCCTATTTCCCCTCCCGCCCACTTTATTTGCATAGCTTACAATTTTACGAGAGGAAAATGAGAGTCAGCCGGGCCGCGTTTTTCGCCAGGAGGGAGGTAGAGGTGAGGGGATGGGGAACGGTTTTCTTCCGAAGCGTAATTTGGAATTTGTGGAGATTTATTGTGATCGAGGTATCGGAAAAGCCGCGCCCCTTGCATAGGCGAAACTCGTCGCTGCCGCCGCGGCATGGCAGTGTTGGAGTATGACGGGACGGGATCGGTGGGACGGTGCCCCCCGCCCCTTCCCCCCTCCCCATTTTCCTTCTATTCCTCCTCGTTCCTGGAGCCCAACGACAGACCTCTTATTTGCTTTAGAGTAATGGCATCAGGGTGAAATGAGAAATCACTAGCCCTGCACGAGAGCGCGCCCAGAGTTTGATTAATTGCATTTTGTATTTCGTGACAAATTGATCTATCTCTCTCTCTCTCTCTCGCTCTGTCTGCCTCTCTGTTTTTCTGTCTCTTTTTCTAACTCTCCTCTACCTCTACTTCTTCAGCGCACTTCTCATCCCTTTGACGTCTTTTCCTCTTGCCCTCCGGAACTCCGCTCTCCCTCCTGTGGCGTTTTAACCACCTACCCTCTCTGGCTTTAGCCCGCCCGCCCCGCCCTTATGAAGGATGATGACCATACCTGGCGTCATGACGCCAGGTATGCATCCTGTGCTTGCTTATCCGTCTGTCAGTGCCACATTGCACACCGCATAGTTACCGCATTTCCTCATCGCAGATGATGCGTCAATCTTAGTTAGTGGGACCCACTAGATAACCGAAGCTGCACCGAACGGGCCCAGCCCCGTTGCCGACGGAGTTGCCAGCGCAGCAAAGCGGAGCTGCCGACTCCGTCTGGTGAAAGGGAAAAGAGCGGGCCCGTTTGTCTCGCGTTTCTCTCAGTCGTACGCCTTCTCTTTTTCCCTCCCCCTCTGTCTGCTGCTTTCCCCCTGATCTGCGATGTGAACACAATTTGTCCCCGCAGCGAGCATCCCGCGCCGCGCCCGCCACCCCCGTCCCCCACCAATCTTGTTGAGTCGAGCAGAGCAGGCCGAGGTAAGGCATCCCTCCCCTTGCTATGTTTATGTAACTTTTCATCAGAGAAATTTAATAAGGCAAACAGCGAGACGAGAGTGGGGCCGCGCCGGTGAGAGGAGGATGCGGGGGAGGGAGAGGAAGAGAGGGAGAGTGAGAGGGAGAGAGACGCTTGTGCTCTGCATGTTCTGTGATTTGACTACTGTGCGGCTTCCGGACCCGCCAGCACGTCGCTCACCCCCCTCTGCTGCTGGGCCTCCTCCCTCCCCTCGGGTCCAGAGGGATCACGGCGGCAGTGGCCGTATCCCCCGCGCGTCGCCGCGTCGCTCTGTGCCGAGCGATGCCCGTGCTGCTGTGTATCCGCTGTTATATGTACCGTCGCTGTGCTCTGTAATCCGTTTAGTGATAAAGGTTGACGCCGGGCCGCCGCTTTCGCTCAGAGAGAGTAGCGGAGCGGAGCGGGGACAGGGAACGAGGGCAAAGAGAAGTGGCTTGATGATGGTATGCGTCCGGACAGCATGAAAGGCAAAAAGCAATAATGACAAAAAACGGAGTAATCAAAGGGGCATAAAAAAACGGGGGTTAAAAAAAGCATAATTCCGCAACCACTCCGTGTCGGTATGCGGTGGCTGCTGGCCATAGCCCTGCTGGGGAGGGCTCAGCGAGGGGTGAGAGAGAAGCCTAGGTTCCTGGAGCCTTACAATGTGTAGGCCGGGGGGGAAGGGGGGCAACTTTTATACCGATAGGTAGCGTCCTTCTGGTAGTGGCAGCTGGACGGGCAGAGGCTACCGGACACGCCAGCCTCCCCCAACCCCCTTCCCCTCTCCATTGCTTCGCGTCGTTTCCAGAACCGAACCAACTTTCCGTAGCTCAGCCTCGTGCTCGTCGACTTTGGCGACAAGAAGAAGTAGAAGTAAGTCACCCCGTGCCCTTAACCTCTTCCCCCACCTTCGGATTGCACCTTCTGCAGCAAGCATCCCCCCTCACCCCTTACCGAGCGAGAGTGGCAACGAAGAAGCAAGACTCTTGGACACTTGACAAGCTTACACTGCAGGCTAAACTTTAATTATAATTATTCAATTTCCTGCCTTCGTTTTATTTCAACACGCCGAGCGGGGAAAAAGTTTTGTTATGTTTGACTGACGCCGAGTGAAGGGCACGAATCAGGAATTGCGAGACCTGGCGAAGGCTGCTGAGTGCCGAGTAAGGAGAAGGGGCTGCACCAACCAGTTTTAGGGGGAAGGAGGAGGGGGGGGGGCAGGACTCGTCTACGCCG
>NW_026267193.1:539510-541035 GCF_000697945.3 Frankliniella occidentalis | reverse complement strand
GGGGGGGGGCTCAGGGGGCGGCCCACCCGGTGTCGCGAGGGGCGTGGTGTGCTGGCCTCGACTTCCTCGCAGGGGGTCCGTAACGTATAGTTATTGTTTGTTACATAAACGTAACGGGAGGCGATGAAAAGTGTATGCGTTTAATTTAGATATTGTTGCGTTTGTTGCGTACAGTCATGAGCCCTAATTTCGGACAAAATTAGCTGTTTTCCGTTTGTTTCGTGCACACCTGATAGAGTATAAAAAATCTGTTGAGATTGAAGGTACTATGGGTCAGGACCTATCGAATGATACCCGTGTAAAATTTATAGCTCAGCATGGTAAACAATAGCAGCCATTTTAAGACTGTCCGAAATTAGGGACTGAAAGTGCTCTTATTTCGGACACGTCTGCATTTTGAAAAAACTCAGCGGAATTTTTCCCTCTTTAAATACTACGGCTCAAGACCCGTCGGATGACACCCATTTTGACCTTTTATGCTTACGCACAGGGTCACAGGGTGCGAAATTATGCCTAAAGGTAGCGTGCACTGCTTGTAGACAAAGTGCTCTAATTTCGGACAAAATCTAGAAGAAATTGTAAACTCTACCCATCTTGGCTGTCTTTTGCAATATTTTAAGTCTGAAAGAAGAATTGAGAAGATGGGGATCTAGTGTACCATAGTGCACCTCCGTAGTAGCGAAAACAGCAGTCTCTACTAAAATCTGCGATGAAAATGTAATTTCACCACAATTTAATCTGACTGTCCGAAATTGGAGCACTTACATAAACTAGCCCATAAAAAGGAAATGGTTTGACAGATGAAAAACTTTAAAACGTCATTTTGTCGGCGAAGGGCTATAGTATAATGTGTGAAACGGTCAGCCCCCAGCCCCGGGGCAGCTCTAAAGTCCTCGAGCCCTGGACTTCCGGAGAGCCTTCTTAAAAACTACGCGATTTCCTTTTCGCATATTTTATTTTCAAAGATCTGTAGGCGTTACCTGAAAAGTGGTACCGACACCAAAAAGATGTATCCTAGTACTGTAGGACTTGTCTTTCCAATGCAGTTTTCGGATTTTGAATATCACAACAATTGGCTGAGATATATTAATTTAAGCATTTCAACGTGTTTTGTCCAAAAATTAGGGCCCTGGTCCGAAATTAGGGCACATGACTGTAAATAATAGAATCAGACACACTTCACACCGATACTGCACCTCGAGAAAAACACAGCTCGGTGAACTTATGGCCTGACGTAAATCAGTTCAGAACCGGACAACAAAACGTCTTTCTACGAAGCCTATCGCGGTTAGCCGGCCAATTTTCGTCAATGACGCCTATTCACAACTACTCCAACCGTCACATGCGTGTGACCGGCGGCGGGCTTGCCTCGGGCTTGCCCAGCCCCGCCCACGCCTCCCATATTGCGTGTCGTCAGGGTGCCGCCCGGGGTGCGCCCCCCCTTCCCCCCCCCCGATCACGGCGGCAGTGGCCGTATCCCCCGCGCGTCGCGGAATCGTGAGCATGCCAAACTCACACCCTCCAT
>NW_026267193.1:535225-539014 GCF_000697945.3 Frankliniella occidentalis | reverse complement strand
TCTGTCTGTCTGTCTGTGTGTCTGTCTGTCTAGTGAAAAATTTGTTCGTACATGCCATGTACGATTTGTTTTTTAATTTGCCATTTACAAAATGTGTCGTATATACAACATCCTCCTCCAACCAAAGCTCGCACTCTTGCTTGTCATTGATTACATGTCCATAGTGGGTGCTTGAACTGCACATGTATATTTACAATTTTAAATTGCAATCGTGCGACTTCTTGCACAAAAACTTTGGCAGATTCTACTGTCGGAGATTAAGATCTGTCCTTTCTCTTCTCACTGTGAAAAATTGTCGTACCGGGTACAAGAAAATTTTCCATGGAAGA
This sequence comes from Frankliniella occidentalis, assembly GCF_000697945.3. Taxonomy (NCBI): domain Eukaryota; kingdom Metazoa; phylum Arthropoda; class Insecta; order Thysanoptera; family Thripidae; genus Frankliniella; species Frankliniella occidentalis. Next base: position 538,685 of record NW_026267193.1, on the reverse strand, counting down.
AGTCGTACAAGTACAATCTAAAATTGTACAATTTACTCGCCTTATGTATCGACTTGGAATCGAATATCGAGTGACAGCGGGAGGTTGTGCATGTACGACTCGTATCGTAAATGGCAAATTACAAAATATATCGTACATGTAGAAATATATTTCTCACAGTGTCTGTTTCCCTTCCCCTTTTCCTTATCTTTCACCCCTCATCTCTTTCCCCTTTTCCTTAGTTTTAGGGGCCGCCTCCTGGGTCCCAGGGTGGACATAATTGACCAAATCTAAGGCTCGTCTCTCTCGGACTGCTTTTCGGCTACCTGAAGGAGCAGGACGAGAGCCAACGGGGTGAGTTTTCGAACGAAGCCTCGCGGAGCAAGGCTGTTTGGCACCGTGCCCGCTGTCGGGTCGGCGGCGGCGGCGTGCTCGCCGGAACACGGCCCGCTCCCGGGCTGCCCCTGGCCCGTCGAGCCGCCCCCATGCCCCCGCAGCCCGACGTAGCTCTCGGGACAAGCAGGTTGACGTTGGTGGGGGGGGTGCCGCACCGTAACGAGGTATAATTTTCGTCGAAGGAGGCCGTCGTTCGTCCCCCCGCCGTCACCGCGACCACCGCCTCCGCCCCGGCGCCCCGCACAGCGCCACTCAGTGCCTCTGATCCTCCCCCCTCCGCCCCTCCAACCCCTCCCGGGTTTGACTGCTTAATAGCCTGTCACGGAGGTCCCCGAGCAGGTCTGCCGCCGGGCGGCGGGTAGCGTCGTGGGGCGGCGGGTAGCGTCGTGGGGCGACGGTGTGGATCGGAGCGGGGCGTGGTGAGGCGTGGCCAGAGTTGGCAGAGCCGGCGACCCCGCACCCCGCACCGGTCTCTCGGTCGGCGTCGGCAGCGGGGCGAATCCCCGAAATGGCGGGATTATAACGTCGAATTCGTCGATTCTGTCCCGTGGCCCCCATTCCGTGGTGCGGCCGTCCCCAGGGCGGTGCTTGAAACAACAAGGCACTTGAAAAAGTCGAGACGAGATATGTTGCTTCGTTTTTAAAAGTACTACTGAACTTTATGAATAAAAGAGTTCATCAGATTTTAATATGCGTTGTGATGCAATAATTCTAATGTTATGGTAGCTTAAGCGAATCCTTTGCAATAAAAGCTATGCTAAGGCTGAGCTTGAAGCTTACAAGCCACCGTGCAAAGTCTACATGAAGAAAATGCTCTCCCCGTCTTTGCCTCCAGCACCCCACGATTTGCTCGGGCCACAGTCGAGGCCGCCTGGAGGGCAGGCAGGCCCGCCGCACACCCGTGCGCGCAGCACGGCCGCATTGCCTACCTCCCAGGCGCCCTCACGTAATGGCCTCATGCGAGTGTGTGCAACTCGACCACACGCCTGCAATCGATGCAGTACTAGGAATTGTTATAGACTAGGCATTGTTATAGACAAAGAGGCTGATCCCTGGTCGCGGAAGCGATGTGCGTTTCTGTTGTTTTGTGATTTTGTTATGTTGGCAATTAATTATCATGGGGAAGTAATTTTCAACTTCTCTCCTCCTTAGTTTTGTTTTGTACCCATTTTGCCCATTTACTCGACGCCGCTCCTCGCGCGTACGAAATATACCTCAGTTCTACCATGCCGTTCTCATGCGCAGGCTTGCCAACGCACAGACTGCAACATGAGGCGTTTTCGAAGCAAGCGCTCATTTTAACTTTGACCTCAGTTATCTTTCCAACGGTAATAACTGCTCGAAAATTAGTTTCGCAGCCATTTTTGTAGTGCTCTGATCAGAACAACATATCTCTGACTCACATCAACCCTATAAACTTTACCATTGGGAAGGTTGGATCCCCATAAGTTGGGCCGTGATCTCCCAAACTCCTGGGGGCTACTCGACTCGATTGTTAAGGCTTCGCCTCTTATTTTTATTCAGATTCTTTATTTCTTATTGCTTTTAGGCTCAGCCAATAACTAGCAGTGCGAGAAGAAAGGACGGCACCATTGCCGACCATTGCGGCCCCCCCCCCTATACTTATCTCTGTTTTCCACCTCACCGGCGGAGTATTCCCACCCTCCTCCTGCTCTTAAATTCACCGTTTTCTGTTGATTCGAACGTTACGAAAACAAATGATGGTTGCGTGGTTGCGCGGCACTTGATACACACTGGTAAAACAAAGGTAAGATGTCCTACCTTTAAAAGGCGTTAAAGCTCCAAAGGCATTACAATTTATGTTTTTCCAAAGTATATTTCTTTCCCATGGAACAAAATTGGAATCTGAAACCTACTTTCGTATCCACGCACGCAAAATTTCGCGCCAAACGAGCCTATGTAAAGGGGTTCTGTTCAAAAATGGCATAGATTGATTCCATGTTTTGTAGTTTTTGACTGGCTTTTCATTTGTCGGCCGCTATCTGAACCCTATCACATGTAGGATCGTTTGACGTGGAATTTTGGGAGGAGTGCGACAATGAATCTCAAAATGTGATTGGTTTGATCACATAGAAAATATTTTGTAAAAACTGAAAATATACTCTTTAGCACCCCGAAAACGAGTTGTGTTGCTCTCAAGTTATTTGAGGCCTGTGGTTACGTCTCTTCATCGGAGGGTCGAGGGGGTAGAGTAGTGGGGTAGTAGGGCGGCTGCACCGGCCACACCTGTTGGGTGCGCACCAGCCGGTCCACACGAACCGGCCCGGCGCGCCCCCGTCCCACGCCCCCTTCCCATCCTCGCGATATCAAAGTGAAAACGCTTTCCTCTACGATGACTTTAGCTCCCTTAATTCGAGAGAAGACAGAGGTGGAGGAGGCGGTGACCGGGGGGGTGGGGGGTGCGGATGAGGGGAGCAGTAGAAGGGGGTTGGGAAACAGAAGGGGGTAGTGCCCCGGAACGAGGGAATAACCGGAGAAATGAAGTAGAGCGAGATATCGGAAGCAGTCGAGTGTTCACGTCAAGCGGCCCCCTCGGAGCCAGTCGGGCCGGCGAGGAGACCGCAGCAAGCTTTTCACCTCCGCTCCGCCGCCCCGGAAGCGAGCGAGGCGCAGCCAGAAATGGCCAGAAACGGTCAGAAACGGGCCAATAAATGTACTCGGCGGCCGCAAAGAGAGAAACAGAGAGATAGATAGAGAGAGAGGGTGAGTAAGAGAGGGAGGGAGGGAGAGAGGGAGAATACGAACAGACTGAAACACGCAAAACAAATAACTTTGTGGTCAGGAATTTCGACCGGAGCCGGAATTGAATTCCCCCCCCCCTTCCCTCCCGCTTGCTGACGCCGCCCCCTAATAACCACCCCCCCGCCGCCCGCCCCCCCCCCCCCCCCCCCCCCCCCCCCCCCCCCCCCCCCCGCCGCTACGCCCGCCGTGCCTGTCCTCTGCGTTACGCAAGTCGTGAGGGGGGTGTCTGTACTTTTCTCAAGCGTGATCCTCGACGGCGAGCGAAGGGGCGGCGCAACGACCGACTATGTCCTTCATCAGGCTCTGCCCCGTCCCCTTCCCC
>NW_026267193.1:530345-534357 GCF_000697945.3 Frankliniella occidentalis | reverse complement strand
GAGAGAGAGAGAGAGAGAGAGAGAGAGAGAGAGAGAGAGAGAGAGAGAGGGAGAGAGAGAGCGAGAGAGAGAGAGCGCACGGAGGGATTTAAAGCGCCTTGCTCGCCCTTTTATCACGGACATCAAATCGGAGCCCCCGTGTTCGTTTCGCCGCTCTCAGCAGCGGCCTGCGGGGGCGAGAGTCCCCCCCTCCCATCCGCCCCCGCGCGACCCCGCCGCGCCCTCTCTCACCCGTCACCGCTCCGCCGTCGCGGCGCCGACCGCTGCGTGTCGCGCCGAGTTTATCGTTACCGATCACGTCGCGATATGTCACACTAGACGTGCCCGAATTTTATTACGCGCTGTTCCCGCATGCTCGCGTCCTGTGGAGGTCCTTCTGCAGCTGCGAGGCTGTCGCCGACGGCCTGTCGCGCCCGCTCCTTTTTCGTAGTGCGGGGGCACGGTGAAAAGAAAAAAAAATGTCCTGGTTTCCACCCCGTGCTGTAGAGCATGTAGAGCAGGAATTCAAAAGCAGCTGCTAGTTCATTCAGAACGTCTTTTTTTTTCTTTTTCTTTTTGGATAGCAACAAAAACGAAAAAACGGAGAAACGATGTTCTGTTAGGTGTTAGTCTCGAGAATGTGTGACATGTCTCACGTTTCTTAATGCACTCGCTTAAAACGAGTTTATCGAGAAGGCAAATAAATAGGTGATAAATTCCGCACCCCTTTTCTAAAGATATTTCTTTTGTTTAACGACAAAATTTCCTTGAGTTAAAGACTTTTCTTTAGCGAGCTTTATCGTTTGTGAAGGCACAGAGCACAGAAACCAGCCGCAAGCACCTCTTCGTTTTCCTTTTTTTGAACAGTCTCTGTCACAGGCTGACCGCGTGGAGTACATGCACACTCTGTTGTACGCCACGGCCCGCCTCCCCGGCCTCGTCGCTTGGCGTCCCGCCGCGCGGGAAATTAATCGTTTTCTCACGTCGCCCTGCAAATGTTGACGAGAGAGCGGCTTTAAAATGCATGAGATTAATCTCGCGACAGAGGATGGCTGCCGGTGCCGCATGGGGGGGGGGAGGGAGGGGGGAGGAGCTATGCTGGATCCCCTCATTCAGAGGGCTGAGGCTGACACCTCTCTCCTCGTGTTGAGGGTGCGGCACCGGACAGGACTAGACCAAACGCCCCTCTCTGACTCGACCTGACCACACACGTGCCCACGCGTCCTCCTCAAATCCTGGTCCTGGACATGACTCCTCCCCCCCCCCTCCTGGTCCCCGAGCTTGCCGCTCTTCCCCGCCGCGGTGTGTCCTTGGTCCTTGACTTCTCCCCACACAAGACGTGCCGAGCCTCTGAACGCCAGGGCGGAGCTCCAACTTTTACCCCCTTTTTCTTTTTTCCTCCCTCAGCTTGTCCGTCTTTCTTCCCTTATCTTCTCTTCGAGTCCGACCCCCTCTCCGTCATCCCTCTCCCCATCCCCCTTCCTCCTTCGAGCCGCGCGCCCTTTTACGCGTTTTATTCTGTTCCGCGCCCGCGTTTTGCGTGACGTGGATAAAAAAAAATGTCGCTACAGGCGTGGAGAAATGAGCAGCATGCGCTCGCCGTGTGGGTGAGACAGAGGGCAGATTGAAAAGGCCACCCACCGCTCGCGAGTCGGAGCGTAGGAGAGAGCAGGGGCGCCCGCGGCGTCGCCCCCAACCAGGATGACTCTCAAAGAGAGCTAAGTCGATTGCCCACCTGCCGAAGTGCACCGCGCGCCAACTTGGGAGGAGAGAAGCACCCCCCGCCCCTCCTCGCTCTCTGCCGGCTCCCTATGTTTCCCCTCTCTCCCCCCTTCTCTTGTTCTTTCCTCCTGCCTGCAGCTTGCCCGCGCGCCCGTCGGCAGCTGACATCGTTATCGACCCCCCGCTTTGATCATACTACTTTCCAGAAGCACTACGCCCGGCCACGGCCCCGCCCCGCCAACGTCACGCCACGCCACGACCCCCGCGACGCCCCGCTCAGGTCTGTGACGAAAGGAAACGAAAGGCTGTGCATAATGAAGTGCTCTGTCCCCCCCCCCCTTTCCCTTCCCCCGTCGTGCGAGAGCGCGCTCTCTGCTGTGCTAAACGGAAAGCGTACTCCCGGCGGGGAAGAGAGAATTTTTTCTTCCGCTTTTGTGCAAAAGTTTTCGGAATGAATGCCTGCTCGGCTCGGGCTCGCGTCACCATCAGCAGTGACGGCAGCGGTGGTTACGACGAGGACCGGGGGGATGCGCTGCTGCTCAGCCTGCAGCAAACTGCGCCTGCTGAAGGGCTTACGCGGAAACGGCATCGTCAAGCTAGAGAGTAGTGAATCCTATATGCAGCACTCAAGTTACGGTGCACTTTTACTGTGCTCACCGGGAGCATCAATAATATGCATGTGATTGCAAATATTTTACATATATTTTTCATACCGCTTTGCATTCAGTATGATCCACGGATCTAACTCAACTCGTTACGTGTATATAAAATGTATTTCCATATACAACGATATACATTTAGGTTTTCGTTTAATCCCGTGCACTATAATTTTATTTCGTTCCATGTGCCAAAAAAGGAGGCGTGCGTCTATGCCCCGGCCAACGTTTCCCCCGCAGCCGTAATACACGCGTTGTCACACACGTCACCAGCACGGCCGTCGTCGTGTCGGTGATTGTCGGGCGTGACAATGTCACGCTCGAGGGACGGGCCGTTACCCTTTTCACAACTCCATTCCTCACACATAATGTGTCCCCGTCGGAATGTCGCCCCCCCCCCCTCCCCAACTCTCTCTTCCCTCCGTGGACCGCGCCCCCCGCTGCTCTTCTACGCTCTGGTACGCTCGCCCTGTCCGACCCACGACACTTGCGCGCGCGAGCGCGGCCGTGTCCTTCGGGACCCAATCTCTATAGGATCCCCTGTCCCTCCCCCCCTCCCCCTCTCTCCCCCTCCCTCGCCCTCTTCTGCCGCTTGTGCTTCGCTCTTGTGCGCTGCCCCGGCTCCGGTGCTTCGTCGTCCCGAGGAGCTCCGCACTACGAGCCTCAATCTATGCTCGAGAGGAGAGGGGTCCCGTCCCCCTACCCCCACCCCTACGGCCTTACAACGGCCCTATTATCCCCTCCCCCTACACACCCGCCCCTGACCAGACCACGGTTAGCCCTGACGGCCCCATCCACGTCCCGCTGGTCCCGCTCTAATCGCGTACGTTTAGCCTTCGACAACAGGAGCACGACTCGCCTCGGGGGCGACCGGTTCCGGATACACCACAGGCCCGGTCGCGGCTCCAGGGTAAGGCTTTCACGAAAATTGATCCGTCCGAGCGCACTCTTCCTCTCCGGCCGTACCTCTTACCCTACCCTCTGGCCCGGCAGTAGTTCCGGGAGCTCATGTGCCCGCCGATCGAGTATAGGCAAGTATATGGGAGGCAGGCTGCGGGATGGGTGCCTTCCGAGTGGGGAATGTGATTGGCGAGACTCCCGCCTGCACCATCATTGGTACTGCAGTTAAAACTGCGACATTTTGGGTTTCCAGAGTCACGGGGCAAAGCAAAATCTCGGTGCGCACTGCGCAACATTTTTGCTTGGGAAACTCTACATGAGCGCGGCACGCCCGGGCCTGCGCGAACGGAGTTTCGAGTTTCAAGATAGATGCACCCTACCTGACTCCACTACTTTGTAGACTCGGCACACACGGTCCGGGAGACCAAACGAGAGGTACCGTTCATATTGTTCGGGGACGTTATTCAAGTTCACCTTAGCAGAGCGGAACATGGGGGGGGTGGGGGGGGGGTCGTTTACTAATATTTATTACCTTCGCCAATGAGGTTAGCCGAGTCGGTAGGGGAGATGATGCCGTTATAGACCCGTCTAGTTTAGCGTCTGGAAGCTCTCTTGGCGCCTGGGAGGTAGGCAACGTCGTGACTGCAGTGCACGCCTGTTCTGCGGGCTGGCCTACCCCGAGTATCGCAGGCGCCAAACTGAGACAGCGTGCCGATAAAAATCTGTGAAGTACAAAAACGTACGGTAAATGTACC
>NW_026267193.1:522436-525267 GCF_000697945.3 Frankliniella occidentalis | reverse complement strand
CAAATCAAAAACAGAATCATTGTTCCAACGACCTTCGTGTTCTTTGGCCGGGTTGTTGGTCCAAAGACACGATGTTGCTAACCCTATGACAGCCGGTGGATGGGCCACCGACCATGTCGTTGAGCCACCATATCATGGTCGTTGAAATTGCATCCAATGTTCCTGAAGCCATTCCAAGAACAAAATGTTGTTGGAGGTGCAACTCTCGTTGTTGGTACAATGATTCTTGTTTTTGCGTCTGCACTGCCATTTTAAAGACAACCGATTTATGTCGCCAAAAAAAAAAGGCAACAAAGTTCGTCCTGCGGTTTGTCCTTTTGTTGTGGAAAGAGGCATAATAAAAGTTGCCTCTCAAATAACGATGACAAACTTGTCACAGTGTGCTGCTGGGCTGGCTGGCCGCTTTGATCGGTCAATTCAAATGTGTAATTTAAGAACCAAAGGACACCGTGTAATCTTTACTCTGGAAGATGTGTACATAGACATGTACACATTTAATGCTTTTTTTAAAGTTCTGCTTTATTTAAGGTATACACTGTTTACATTTGAAATGCCAGAGTAGCTGGCGGCTGGCTGGCCGCTGGCCGGCTCTTGCCTCGGCTATTAGCCGCGCTGGCTGCCGCCCCGTTGCCCCGCTGGCCACAGCCGAGGTTGGGCTCCCCTTTCATCATGGACTCGCCCTTTCTCTTCTCCTCACTCTCTCTCTCCCCGCGCGGACCGTTCTTCCTCCTTCGCCACCACGCCGACGAACCCTCTTGCTCCCACGTGTTTGCCATAGAGAGAGAGAGAGAGAGAGAGAGAGAGAGAGAGAGAGAGAGAGAGAGAGAGAGAGAGAGAAAGTGAAGTGGCCGCAAAAAGAGTCTCTCCCGCGTTCGGTGAAAGGCGTCGGCGATGGACGGGTTTGGCGAAAAGTCGGGTGTTTTTACGGCTCGCTTGGCGTAGTTGAGGCCGCCTGCTGCTGCTGATGAGTTTCGCCGCCGTGCGCTCTCGGGCCGCGTGTTTCCGCAACGAACGACGCGTTAGGAAAGTGGGCGGGGGAGAGGAGAGAGGGGGAGGGTGTGGGACTGTGGGAGCGTCCCGCAGCGGCCCCGCGCGCCACAAAACTTTACCAGCAAATACTGATGATGGTAATCTTGTCGTCATCGAGGTTGAATATTCAGCGGTGCTGCGGGCTGCTGCTGCTGCGGCGGCGGTGGTGGCAGCGGCGGCAGTGGCTGTGGCGGCAGCGGCGCGAGACGGAATAATTTGTCGGTGTTTTTCCCAGCAACAAACCTTATGAACCACTTATTCTCCTTTTTCCCGACCCCGCGGCTCCCCCGCGCCCAGGTGATGTGAATGGTTGCGGGGAGACAAAAAGCCTCTCCTTAGAGGAGCCCGCCCGCCTGGCCCGACCGGGCCGACTGGCCCGACCGGGCCGACTGGCTCGACCGGGCCGACTGGCCCGACCGGCCCCGCTTGATGAGGTATCGATTCTATAGTCGAAATAAAGGGTCCCGGATCGCGCGCTCTCTGCTCCGGAAGAACAAAGTTGTTGGTCCGCTTGGCCCGCCGCGCCTCGCGCCTCACCAGCCCCGCTAATACAGTCGATGACTTGCGACTCGGCTGGGCCGCCCCCAGCAAAAGGCGCGCCGCACTTCAGCAGGGTATAGCAGCCGCGTGTTTTTCTCTACTTTTTTTTGTTCCCTTATTCCGGCGCGAGATTGTGAGGGCAAATATAAGATGAAGGGTGCGAAAGAGAGCACAGGGAAAAAATATGTGAAAGTGATGAAAAAGTAAAGAAAAAGGGAGAAATAAAAGTGGTAGCAGGATATGGCGACGGGGCGATTAGGCACGCTCCCTAGTGAGCAATGAAATGTCAGACCGATATCAAAACGACGTCAGACATCAGAAATTTGTCGGTTTACGCATCAGATCGATAAAAATGAGGTCCTGAAATTGACACGACTCTGATATCTGATATCGTTCTGACCTGACATCTGTCTTACTTTTCATTGCTCACTGGGTCTGCTCCTCTTTTAAATGCTTCCTTAGAAGGTGTATGGATCCGTCGGCTAAAACCAAGGAAGGGTGCGAAATCGTGTCTGTCTGTAAACTCTTGCTTGTACTTCTTGTGGCTGATTCACGCCGCGCACTTCTGTAGGTATACTGTACCGCATGCACGAGTGCGCCCCTGTCCACGGCGCCTTACGAGCCGAGCGAGTAGGCAACCCGCCCGCACTCGTGCATGCGGTACAGCATAACTACAGAAGTGCGCGGCGTGAATGAGCCACCTGGTATTATCTTGCCGTGTATTATCTTTTCTATGTATTGTGAAGTACTGTCTAGTATTTTTTCTATGTGTTGTATTTTAGCGTACATGATTTCTTTGATAGGCCCCTGCACGAGGAAAACTCGTCAGAATAGGTTCTTGCCGTCGAATTTCGCATTAAAACCCTTTTTCGACCCGAATGACTCTTCCTTTCTTCTCTCACACTGTTAATAATTTTTTTTATTTCACGATAATAATATGTCACGAATAGCTCGTGATCGAAATTAATGAGTACTAATTGTCAATTTCAGTTACGAACTGTTCGTAGCTGTAAAAAGAAACTATTTCGTAACATCACAATTTAATAGTGTCAATTGATAAGGGCGTTAGAGTGTTTGTTTCTAAAATTCTTCTGTCCACGATCGTTTGTTTTTTTAGGACAACAACCGAGTCATAAACTGTTCGTCATTTTACGAATGTATTCGTTACTTTAAAACAATGAAGAGTTTGTGTAGAAAAATTAACAGGACACTTTTCGCGAAATTATGGAATAATTTCCAACAGTGCAGTGTGGTCCGTATAG
>NW_026267193.1:520283-522386 GCF_000697945.3 Frankliniella occidentalis | reverse complement strand
GAGTATCGCAGGCGCCAAACTGAGACAGCGTGCCGATAAAAATCTGTGAAGTACAAAAACGTACGGTAAATGTACCAGATATATTTCTACACAGTGTGCTGGAAAATAAGCACGGGGCAAAGAGGGCGGAATGGAGATAGAGAGAGGGCGCGGCCCGGCTGGGGTTACGCAGCCACGGCCGGGCATTGCGGGGCCTCGCGCAGTGTAAACATGATAATCCCCGGTCGTGTCCGGGACCAGCCTGGGACCGAGGGAGCCGTGCCGTGCTGCTGAACGAATATGATGACACAGCCCCCCTCCCCCTCCCTCCCTTTCCTCCGGGCGGCCCGCGGGGGCGCTGCTCCGTTCCCTCCCTACCCGACGCCACCCCCTCCTTGCCCTTTACCCCCTTCATCCTTTGGGACACGGGGCTGGGCGCGGGCGGCCCGACTAAACGCCGTGACCAAGCGATGGCGGCCGCCAGGTGGCAGCGGGGCCGGAGCGAGGCGGCGCGGCCTTCTGTGCTCTGAGCTCTCGCGCGGTCCAGTCCGCCAGCCCGAGAGGTCCAGCCGGACGCTGAAAGAAATATAATAAAAAGCGTAATCCAAGCCCGGCGGGCGGAGAGAGTTTTTATTATGGGGCGCACTGCGTCAGCGGCAATCAGCGTTATACTCGACCCCCGCCCCCCACACCGCTCCTATTACGTCAATGCCTGACGCCGCAGGGGAGCAGGTAGACAATCTAACGCCATCTGGCGAGGCAACGCTCAAGCGACAAATCAGGCACCGTAAGCCTTCTGTAAAGGGAAAAGTAATATCGACATGAAATGTGTTTTCTGTGAAATCTGGGGCAGCAGAGGACGGGAGGGGACTGGGACTGGTGGTGGGTGGCGTATGCTGCAAGGTTACTCGGTTATCTCCTCGGCGATATTTTTCAGATGTGGTTGGTGGAAGGGGGTCACTGTGAAAAATATCGTCGTAAATTTACGAAAAAAATTGTATACTCGAATTACAATAATTGAAGTTGTAAAGTTACGACAGCACACTTTTTAATCGCCAATGCATTTTAAGTCGATACGTATATACCGCATGTACTTTTACGATTACAAATTGTAATTTTACAACTTGCGTCAAGGAACATTTTCCGGTAAACCTTCCTATACTATTTTTCATAGTGGTGTTCGGTGCACTGTGAAAAATTGTCGTACCGGGTACAGGAAAATTTTCCATTGAAGAAGTCGTACAAGTACAATCTAAAATTATACAATTAACTAGCCCTATGTATCGACTTGGAATCGAATATCGAGCGACAGTGGGAGGTTGTAAATGTGCGACTCGTATTGTAAATGGCAAATAACAAAATATATCGTACATGTACAAATATATTTTTCACAGTGTGGGCGAGAGGGCTGCTTTCCTCGTTGTGGAGACAGTGGCCGTGTTTCTCCCGCCAAATGAACCGCACGCAACGCGCCGCGCCGCGCTCTGCTGCTGTCGACCCGGCTGTCCCGGCCCTGCTGGAGAAACCCCCGTCCCGCCCTACGGCGTCTCTGTGGCCGCTGGTGTTCCCCTGACTCCTAGAGGCACGCCTTCACCTTCACCCCGCCGTCCTCCCTCCCTCACGTCCCCTACACCCGAGCTCGCCCCGCCGTCTCGCCCGCTGTCCACACCCATTCCGTCCCATTTGCCAGTTTGCTGTTACTTGGCCCGAGAAAGGGAACGGCTCTGCGCTTGCTTTGTGCGAAAAAGAGGGCAGACCTTGGCACCTTGGACCTGCGCCACATACTCAGCAAAAGACAAGTCTGCAAACCTTACACGGGGTAGACGGGTACGGTTAGATTTTTGTGCGCATAATCGGTTTTAGTTACACGCTGCCAAATGCTTGACCCAAAGAAGCCAAATCGTCTAACTGAATATCGATTCACGATTTCTCTAAAATTATCCATTCATAATATGATTCACGGTATTGGTTTTGCATTTGATAGGATTAGTTTTGGGGGTGTGAAAGTATAATATTTTTCTTGGTTGCTTCTTTTTCTTTAGACTGCAGTAGGACTGTAATTTTTCCTGCTCAAAGGGCTGAATGACTTTCCGTTACGGTCTCGCATTTATTTGACCGGGGACT
>NW_026267193.1:508459-513688 GCF_000697945.3 Frankliniella occidentalis | reverse complement strand
AGTAGTAGTAGTAGTAGTAGATGGACCAGACTGTATTCATGAGACTGTTGACAAAATACACCACCTTGGATGGAAGGGCACAACACACAATGCATAAAGAAGTTCAAAACTGTTCATCAAATGGCTGTAGCATTTTAGTAATTGGAATGAAACTAAACCACTTTTCTCTAAGAGTAGTTATTGGTTTGAGGTGGAGACTCCTACTTCTTCGTTGAATCCCAGAGATTATTTTTTTAACCGTATCCGTAGTGAAGGAGTGAATTTCCATAGGCTGGACGAAGATTTTAAAAACTACATCTGCATGGTATACATACTTTAACATAGTTTTTGCAACAAAAGATATACCAGTAAAGCAGATATACTACACTGGAAGAAACAAAAGGTAGGGCTGGAAGGGTTTTAATACATTGACATGGCATTAGAAATTAGCACCTGTGCAAAGGCATTAGAAACTGCCCAAAGTTGTTAAAATTTAATGCCTTTGGACAAGTTCACATGCTTTTACAAAGGCCTTACAATTTCACACCTCTCGAAAGCCTTTAAGTCCTACCTTTGTTTTTCCAGTGTACTTTCCTTTTTCCTGTAGTAACACAAATGCCGAATGCTAACGATCGTGTCACTGCCGCCCCTCCCCCGAGCGCGTGCTCTTGCTCGCTCATCATTTCCACTGCGTCGCTCACTTTGCGCTCCGCGGGGCGTTTGAGTCGCTCTGCTCATCCACTCGGTGCTCCCTGCTTCTGCTCGAGATGAGTGTGTGTGTATGTGTGAGTGTGTGTGTGTGTGTGTGCGCGTCGTGGCAGCTCACTGTTCCGCATGAAGAACAAGAAACGCACTCTCTCGCTGTGCCCGCGTGTGCTTCGTCTGCTTCACCCACCCCACTACTGTACTGTAACCCCCTCCCCTCCGCACCCTCCGCAGATGGCTGGCGAGTGTTTGCCTTTGTGTGATAAGGAAAATTATTCATGGCTCGTGAATGCGACAAATCGCAACAGAGCGCGGGAGAAGGGCGAGACATCTTCTCCCCCCCCCCCTCTCTAAAAAAGAGAGGGAAAACCGGGAGGCGGAGGGTGGGAGGGAGAGAAACGTGGTGAAAAATGATTAGCCTTGGTGGATTTATCGGTGACAGAGTCGGCGGAATGTATTTGGGCTGAGGAGCTATTGAAAAACGGTCATGTGCGGTATTATTTTTACAGCTCGCGACGAAGAGGTGCCCTGCCCTGAGGTGGCGACGGCACATAGCTCAGCGCAGCCGGGCCGAGCCTCGGTGCCTCTATAGCAGACAAACGATTGAATAACGACGGCGACCCCGAGACACCGCGGCTCGTAGTCTCTCCGCAGCTGTGTCCCCTTCCTTGTTACCCTACCCATCACTACCACAACTAACTGGAGGAAGTCGTTAACCACTTACTTGGTAGAATGCCTATAAAAAACCTTCCTTGTATGCGGGGAAAGGGGCATCGTAAACATATGCAATGGTATATACATGGTAGTTTATTTTAGCTCCTCCCTAATGAGGGTATGGCAAAACGTTCTCTCAAAAAGTTGCATAGAGGAACGCGGCACATTTCATTTAGTTTTTTTTCCCTGTGCCATCATATTCCCTGCTACTCGGTGACATTGCGTGTAAGCTAAAGGCGCCCGCGGATTCCAGGGTAGGCAACACGCGGTACGCGGCGGCTGGGCGGGCGGGCCTGCCAACCATATCCGTACGCAATGTACATATGGAAACTCGGGAAAACTTCTCAACGTGGAGTCCTGTTATTGTTACTCTCTGAAATACATCTTTGTAAAATTTTCACCCTACTTTTATTTTTTTTGTAGTTTTTGAATTATTGGTGGGTTTTTTTCTTCGTGGTCCTACAAGGGCATTTAAGTTTTTCGTCCTCCAAACAACCCCGTCCCCGTCCCCCTTTTCTACCACATTTATTGAAATCACGACCATTTCCACCAGGGGCTCTTCTCCTCCAGGCCGGCTGCTCCCCGCTCCCCCAGCCGCCCCGCGCCGCCCGGAGGCTAGAGTTCGCGTTCGTGGGCACGTTTACAACGCGCCGCATTAATTGGCACTGCGGTCCACGAGCTCTCCTCCTCTCCAGCCCCGCGTGTGTCGCGCGCGAGCGAAACTCGACCCTCCCGTACCGGGCGGCCTACAACTCCGCAGGGGAGCACACTGGAGCTGCCCGGGCGGCGAGGTCGATGTAGAGGGAGTAAGGGAGGTCACAGGGTGAACAAGTGTTGGACCCGAAGAAAATAATGTCGATAATCTTCCAAGCATGTTTGTGTTGTGTCCTGTTTTAAAATAATTCTGTCTGGTCAACATTTTGCATATCTTGTCCCCCCCCCCCTCCAATACTTATTTTCATTGACGCGGTATCTTTCCGGTGTTCTCCTTTTCTCCGGGTGGATCGAGACACATGTCAGCACGCCCCCCCCCCTTTCCCCCCAGGAGCATGCTAGCGGCGCTGGCAGCCTGTTCGCTACTTCCCTTCATCCCCGCGTGCCTCGCCCGAGTGACACTAACTGAGCCTATTTACTTGATTGCGGCTGAGCGCGCGCGCGCGGGGGGGCAAGAGGAAGGCTCCCTAGCGGCGGGGCGGGGCGGGGCGGGGCGGGGCGGAGCCGTCGGCCTACCGGGACCGTGGGAGGAGAAAGGCCAAGGCATTCCTCCTGCGTGCTCCCCCGTGTGGTTGCCGTGCCGGATCCACCCCGCCCCACCCCGCCACGCCCGGCCGTGCCCTGCTCTGGCTGCCGGGTGTTCCATCCCTCCCCGTAAAGTGGCTCCCATCATCTCCCTTCTCGACGCTGTTCCGTCATCGTGTCTCTGTGCGTGTTCCACTCTGCGACCTCGCACCCCGCCAGCAGTGCCAGTGCCGTGACCAACCGAACCCGTCCAAAGCTGCCCTGCCCCCAATCGATATATACACACAACGCTCAGTACTACTCCTTTCTGTTGAGCGCAAAGCGCGAGCAGAGGGGCGGAGCGGGGAGGGGGCCCGGTGGGTGCGCGATGTGCGCGGGCGGACGGACATCCATACAAGGCGCCGCCGCGCTCTCGTTTCGGTCCGAGGGAAACCATTGCGGACCGACACAATGGTGGTGGATCGCGCGGGACGCGCGGGTCAGTTCAGCTTCTAGTTGAGGACGAGCCCCGCCCGGCCCCACCTCTCGTCCCCGCCTCGCCGTCCACCACGCCCCTGGCCGCCCCCGGCCCGCCCCTCCTCTCCTCGTGCGGGGCTTCTCTCTCTCGTCCAGGCTTCCACCGCTCTGCTCCGCGCGGGGAGAAAGGTAAACGGAATGGAGACTGGTCGGCCGGGACGTAATGCCGTCAAGCTCTGCAGCTCGTCTGTCGCGCGTGTTTCGTTTAGCTGGCTTCTGTCCCGCTGCTCCACCATCCTGCTCCATAACCCACTTGCAAAATGCTTGCAAAAAATAGGTTCGCCAACTGGGAATTTGCAAACCCATAGTTTTGCAAGTATTCTAGCAGCATACAAATATTTTTTTTTCGCAATACGAACTAATTATTTCCAACACAAAAGCTCTAAAATTCTTTGCAGTGTTGCAAAGAATAGTTTTTTGCAAGCATTTTACAATGCTTCCTCTTTTACCCTCCCCTATCTTCCACCCTCCTCCCATCCACTCCCCTACCGCTTCCTCGCATTGTCCGCACCTAAAAGCGATCATCATGTCCATTCCCGGTCCCCGTTTATTCGGCGGCCATTGTTTCGTAGTGTGCATTCCTATGCCCTGCTGCTTCCCCGGCGGTGACGTCGACGTCCGTGCGCTCCCTTTGCCTCGCCGTACACTGTAAAATGTTTGCTAGAAATTCAGTATTTGCAACGTGGCGTAGGTATTCTTTGCAGAGTGGCGGAGACATTCTTTGTAGAATCCTTGCAAGCAACTTGTATTTCAAATTGCAAACAAAAAGTTACATAAATAGTGCTTCAGAGTTCGGAGTTGCCAGGAAAATTGTATGTAATGCGAACCTATCCTCTGCAAGCATTTTGCACTGCACCCACGTCACATCCCCGCGGACCGCGGCTGCGGGCCGTGGGACAATGCTGCTGAACACCAGCTCCAACCCCACCCTCTTCCCAAAAATGCCATTATGAAAAGACAAAACTGGACATTTAAATGCAAATTGTCAACCTTTGGTGAGTGGAAAAGGGGGGGGGGGGGTAAGGGGCCGCCCTATAGCCTCCTCTTCTCTTCTGATGAGGAGGTAACCTCCAGCCCCTCGCCGTCCCTTTCCCCTCCCACCCCTCCCTCTCCACTCTACAGCCGAGTCCAGACTCAGTCTGGCATCTAGTCTGAAAGGGACAACCTTCCCACTCGATTACATTTAAATTAGCCACTCTGAGCCTCGGCTGTGCCCCCCCCCCTCTCCCGGGTCCCCCCGGTCCCCCGATACGCCACACAGGGTATATTGGGTGAAGGGGGGCCTGGTGGTGGTGGAGGGGGCAGCAGGGGCATCGCGGGTACATCTTTGTGGGAATGCTGAGGCCAATAACCGAACGCCTCTTGCGCCCTCCTCCTCCAACTCCGCGCCCCCGCAATACCGTCGCAGCGTTACCTGCGCCCAAGACGGAGCTCAGACTCAATCTCCGAGCAATTCCGACCAGAATGCTATCCCTCCGTCTCTCTGCGGCAGCCACACCAGTCCCACTGTCTCCGTCGCCTCTTCCCAGCTAAATAATTGTGCTACTCTACGTCCCGACACAGTCTTTTCAACACTTTGATCTCAGCGGAACATGGTAAAAGAGACAGCTTGGAAATTGACACTTTTGCTTGCAAACGAAGCGAAATGCATTTTAATGCTTACGGTTTTAGACCAGAAGTCGGCGGAAGTTGTAGTTTCCAAGCATGATGTAGTTGCTGGCACCTTCTTTTCATTAAATCAAAACTTATGTCTACCTCCTCTACTTCAGGGGTGTAGCCGGTCCCGTCTGATAAGGGGAAGCCAGCTGATAGCGGACAGGCTTTCCGAACCCTTTCAAACCACTTGCCCAGTCTCCGCCCCGCCCTCGCCTCACCCCTCCACCGTTCACTTCCTGTCTTCCTCGCTTTGGCGCGGATCTAATGGAGCAGCGCGGACCTCCCGTTCGGGAGAGTGTAGGGGGAAAACAAAAAGAGGGAAGAGGGGCGAATCCTAAACACTCCCCATCCCCCTTATTTTGCTCTCTCTCTCTCTCTCTCTCTCTCTCTCTCTCTCTCTCTCTCTCTCTCTCTCTCTCT
>NW_026267193.1:503916-508290 GCF_000697945.3 Frankliniella occidentalis | reverse complement strand
CTCGTCACCAAAGCCTTGTAAGGAAAGTGCGAGAGAGCAAGCCTGAGGAGAACCGCCTCGGGTGCAAGGGCCCTATCCCGACATCTCTCTTGCTCGTTCGCTTGCTCGCTCTCTCGCTCTCTCACTCATTCAGCTACGCCACTGGGCCGGGAGGTCCGGCCGAGAGTTTTGCGGCCTGCTGCGGCCTACGGCCCATCGCAATCTGGGTCCATCAAGACAAGTTTAGGTTCGACGGGGGGCCCTGGCCGAGGCCCTGGCCGAGGCCCTGGCCTGCCTCCAATCAGGAGTAGTGCTAAAGCAGCCCCGGCCCGGTCGGAGCGGGCTGTCCCCGGCCTCTGCCATGGCGGCCCGTGCCTCGGCCGGGGCAGGGCCTCGGCCACGGCCAGGGCGGCCCGCCGGGCACTTATCTATCTTCACGGGTGAGCTGGCTGGCGGGGCGGTGTGACCTGGTTCGCCGTCCCCTCCCCTCCGCCGCCCCGTCCCCATGCTCGTGGTGTGATTTCTCAACACCTCCGCCTGTCGGGGCGCGCCCCGGCGGCGGGTCGGACTCCTCCTGGACTCGGCCCCGACTGGGGTGACGAGCAGAGTTTGCCCGTCTGTTTCTATTATTATTTGGCTACCGGGCTACACCCGGCTACACTCGGCTACACCCGGCGGCAGGCGATGCCAGAGGCCGCCCCTCCTGCGGGCTGCCTTGACCTCTCTCTCTCTCTCTCTCTCTCTTTCTTCTTCCGGTGCTCCCCTTTTCTCCCCTCCAGGTCACACGGAGAGTGGATTTATAGTCGTCACGGGGAATACGCGGCGCGTCCAAAGTTTTGAAACCGCGCGTGAAAGAAAGAGAAGGAGAAAGGCTTGGCGAACGCAAGCCTTTGGGTTGCGGGTGGCCTCGCCTACTTGGTAAAGCAACGGCATCTTCACTGGAAAAACAAAGGTGACAAGTCGAACCTTTGAAAGCGGAGTCAAAGGCACTAAATTTTAGCAACTCCGGGGCTTTTTAATGCGTTTAACACGGTTTAACAAGACTTATATTTTTAGCAAACCAGTTCTGTCAAATCATGCAAGCGTGAAACTGTGACATTAGCTAATGTGGGGCACTAGCGTTCTACATATTTGGTGGCAATAAGAGGGACCGTGCGCCACAGTACACGCAGAAAAATAAAATTCGGTTCCGTGCAAATCGGTTTAACTGCACAATTTTACACCCGAGCAAAAAAAATAGCTGGGTGTAAAAATATTTAGCCGTAGAGCTAAGTGACATTAGCTACACGGTTAAAAAACGTTGTGGTTAACTATATGGCTAAAAAATTAGCCCTGGTGCTAAATAAATTAGCCCAGTCTATTCAGTTAATTTTTTAGCCCCGGTGCTAAAAACTTAACAGAGCCACGAATTTTTTTTCTGCGTGTTGCTAAAAGTACGACAGTCTCACACTTCATTTTGACAGCGTGTGTAGGTGCCACTCGGCCCAGGTATCCTTGGCAGCGTGCTGCCGGTCGCAGCGATGCGGTGGATGTGGCCGTGCCTGATTGGATGGCCCGGCAAGCCCAGCGATTAAGCGTG
Organism: Frankliniella occidentalis; assembly: GCF_000697945.3. NCBI lineage: Eukaryota > Metazoa > Arthropoda > Insecta > Thysanoptera > Thripidae > Frankliniella > Frankliniella occidentalis. Next base: position 506,732 of record NW_026267193.1, on the reverse strand, counting down.
CCGGCGATATTGCTCCGGGGTTGAGGGTCAGATAGAGCCGTCCAAATTGTCCGGAAATAACGTTATTTGCAAGGCTGGGATCGCTTGCTCATCGTCCGACGCATCGGTACCTGCGGGTGCGTCGTCTGTGTAGTGTGCCGCTTGCGCCGCCCGCCATAAGTCGCGCCTCAAAACAAAAGGAGAAGGAAACAGCGCGGCAGCAGGTAGCTCGTCGCGAAACTTTTCCCGCGCGCGGCAATTTCAAAACTTTTCGTTCTCGTTTTAATAAACCACTAACCGCCAATCAGGCGACGCCGCGGCATCGGCACGGCGCGGTCGGAGACGTTTCCGAGCGGCGCCCAAAGAGGGAGAAGTTGTGCTGCGTGGGGCGGCGGACTCCCCGCGCCGCGCCGCCTTGCTTCCACCACGTTAGTTGAGTCAAATCGGGCGGTGTGCTGTGTGCTGTTTTCGAGGAGTTTCTGCTTTGTAAACTTTGCCATCCATTAGCTCGGTCCCCGCGCGGTGGAACCCCCCGTGGCGGTGGTAAGATGCGGGACGACTTCGGCACGCCACGCCTCATTCGCAAACATGTGTCTCACTATACTGCTACGCCGCCGCCGCCGCTCGCTGAGCGAGGTCACGACGAGCGCCGGCCAATGTCAAGTCGAGCCTTGGCGACCGCGGGGGCTGTATACCGTAGTTTGTTTTTTTTCTATCTTTTTTTGTCAGTGGTCGGAGGAGGAGATTGCCTCCGCTCGCTCGTTTGCGGCGGGACAGCAAGGGGCTGAGCGGCGGAGCGAGGTAGCGGCCGCAAAGCACGCAGAGGAGGCCGTGTGCCGGGCAGGCCCGAGGCGGGAGGGGCCGGCCAGGCACGGTGTTTGTTTGCTCGGTAGCGGCCCCCGCCGCCCCCGCGACCTGAGGCCGCCTCTGCCGCCACCTCAGGAGGAGGAGGTGGGCTACTTTACTCTTGGTCCTGACCTGACCGCGGCTCTGGCGGTCAGGCCGGCTACTCTGTAAATCGGGTGGGGCCCATAGCATCCTTGGCGACCTAAGCTATGATGATTATGTCCCTACAAATGGGGTTGACTTGAGTCGCCCACTCCCTGGACACGTTCTGGTCTTCATGTACTGCAGCGTGCAAAGCCATTTAAGGAATGATGTATGAAAAGCGCAGTTTGTCAGACATAGAAAACCAAAAAGCAGGTGTAGCACGTTGTAGGGGGTGACTTATTGGGTCGGGCACCTTAAAAGCAACTCAAATGAGCAGGGGCAAGAGGAGCTCGCTGGACAGGAAGAAGGAGCAAGGTGCCAGGTGCCGTCGTAATGGATACGGTGGAGGGCAGATGCCTCAGTTTGAAGAATACAAAACAACCCCGCGCATTTCTTTTTGGCCTATTACCTGGTGATACATTTAACAACATTCAACACCAAGGCTAATGAAATAGTTGTTGTGGTTTTTTTTTCGCAGTAGAAAAATGGTGTACCTTTTGAAGAGGAGGAATTTATAAGGTTTGTCTTTACTGAACACACAGTGCGATGTGCACGCGCAAGGGACGAGCGGTGGTCGTAGTCGCAGGTCGGACGATCACGTGTCGCATTTCAGCACCGTGGAGCATGGCTAAGCGAGCTACCCCACAATTACTGAGATCAACGGCGATTTCCACCACGGCTTCCGTGCTAAGGATTCCCTAGAGATTACGAAGGATTTCCGAAAGATTTACGACAGTGCTTACCAGGGATTACCTTTTTTCAGACCGCCCTTCTGCTTTGTTTTACCCATACTCTGTAAATGACATACTAGGGGAGTTGGGCACCCCTTGGTGAGGTAGCTGCACTGTTAAATTCCTGCGAAGTATTTTGCTCCTTTGTAACTACGAAGCATTTACTTCGCAATTACAACGTGATGCTTTGCAATTACGAAGTGACACTTTGCAATTGCAAAGCGATGCTTTGCAGTGTTTTCATTGCTTCGCAATTGCAAAGCATCACCTTGTAATTGCCAAGTAAATGCTTCGTAGTTACAAAGGAGAAAAATACTTCTCAGCTCTGCAAAGCGAATGCTTTGTAGGAATTTAACAGAGTGTGTAAGGATTCCATCTTCCATCTTTTTGATTAATTCACCTCACGCACGGAGCACTTTTTTCAAACATAAATGCAATGAAAATCTAAGAAATTGATCGTTACGGTGTTGACAAGAACTATCAAGGTTTTTGTGTATACCATATGGCGAGAGAATTGACAGCCAGAGTGCCCTGACAGCCTGTCACTTAGAGCCCTCCGCTGGTTCTTTTCTCTGTTTTCCCAAATTCATAGCGAACCCGCGTATATTTTCGTCAAGTGGCAATAACGTTTTTTACAGTGGTGTCTGGTGGCAATAAAGGGTGACGGCCCGGTATGGACACGGCGTACCAAGGCAGCTCTCGTCTGCTGCGTGTTTATAATCTGCCCCCACCCCCAGCCTTGCCAGGCCGCCACCGGGCAACTGTGATTATAAAGAGCGCCCTAAAAGCAACCTCCATACGCACGGCGATGAGGCGTTGGCCTTGCTGTCTGCAGTGTAAAAAATATTGCATAAATTCACCTTTGGCAGGGACTAAGATCAGCCCGTTTACAAATGAGCTCTTTAAAAAGTACAAGTATACTTTGTCATTGAACAATGAACTACGTCTTATTAAATTATTTCTCGCCAATTTACAAAGAGTTTTTCTTTTTAATTACAATGTCACTGGCAACCCCCCCCCCCTCGGCCCAGGTATCCTTGGCAGCGTGCTGCCGGTCGCAGCGATGCGGTGGATGTGGCCGTGCCTGATTGGATGGCCCGGCAAGCCCAGCGATTA
>NW_026267193.1:502483-503866 GCF_000697945.3 Frankliniella occidentalis | reverse complement strand
TCCAGCACCACGCAGACCCCATGGCGCAACGTGCCCCACCCCGCCCCCCGCTCCGCTTCACCCTGCGTGGCGTTTGGCAGTCAGACGGTTAACATGTCTGCAGCAGGCTGCCGCTGTCGCAGCACAGCGCTACGGTACTTGAATGGAATGTCTCGGGTGGGCATGGAACTAGTGCTGCTGCTGCTGCTACCGCTGCTCGCCCGGGGATGGCATGGACCCAAAGCACGCCATATGGAGTCTGTCTCTCTCGCAATGTAAACCCCTGGAGGCTGGAGGCTTCAGCAAGCTGCAGAGCGAGTGAGAGGAGACGAGAGGGAAGGGGAGATAGGGGAGGTTTTACGGAGGGAAAGGGCCACGGGTTGGTCAGTCAGTCTAGTCTTTGTCCCGTAAGGAGGCAACTCCAGGCAAATACAAGTTGCGGTACACTGAAAAAATTATAATAAATTACACTTTTGTCATATTAATACCATGGTCATTCATACATGACCAATTGACATGTTGCTAGCTCACGAACTTTTTGTTGCTATAACGATGCGACACAATTCCTCATCCTGTATACTAAAAAATTACTGTTGAGGGTGTTACAGCTGTCTTTAACACCACCGTATTTTTTCGGTGCAGTGCGGTTTTCAATTAACAACCGTTTGAACCACAGTTGACCCTTTCGACGGTTATCAAAGGTACGGAGCGCATATTTATCTAAAACTATATGTAAAAGTTCTAACTCTGGCCAGATTAGAGATTATTTTGATCACTGTCCTCGCCGGTCCACGCCATACTGCCACTGGGCGATCCACTTTCGTGCGTGGTGCATGATCGAAAAAAAAGGTGCCGATTGGCACCCACTCTCGCACTCCAGCCCTGCTCCCCTTCCTTTCCCCTCCTCTCGTGGCCTATCCTGGGCCTCCATGATGAAGGCCCCTTTTTGATGACCCACAAGAGGAAACACGCCCATCCCGTGCGGCTGGAAAAAAAATTAGGGGGGGGGGGGGCTACTGAATGGAGAGCGAGTTGTCGCGAGGGTGTCATTATTTTTTTTTCTTCTCTGGCGCCTTAATTAGCTAATCGAAGCCACATCGCGGGGGACAGAAAAGGTCGCCACGGGCCTGCCTGTGGTCGATGTGAGCCAACAGGTGAAAAGGTGTTTGTTGTGTGTGTTCCGATAGGAACCCTCACACACACACACACAACAACAACAGCGCAACACGATTCAGGAGGGGCGGCTAAAAATGCCGTCGACAATGCCACTGTCCGAAACCGTTCCAAACAGCCGACCAAATTTTAAGGCAAAGCAGCTGTTACTACCAACTTTTTTGGTCGAGACCAGCTGCCACACTCACTACCCCTCTCCTCCCCCCCTCCCCCGGCCCGTCAGGAAATTGC
>NW_026267193.1:497167-500698 GCF_000697945.3 Frankliniella occidentalis | reverse complement strand
AGGCTCGAAGCGATGGCTGCTGTCGTGCCGCACAAGCACGGTACTCATCGCATGAACCGGGCCGTGCTGTAGATCAGGAACGCAGCGAAAACTTTGGAGCCTTTCGTTTGGAATATTGAGAAAGAATCTGTAAATCGTTAATTAATGAACGTTGATTAAAAATCCACGAAAGTTTTTTTGCCGCTCCACCACTTTTTTGAGTCCGTGTTGCACGACGCGGCAAAGAGAGAGCGAAGAGAAAGATGGGGAGGGATGAAAGAGTAAGAGAGGGATTTTTATTGAAAGGATGGAAAACAAGCGTCAATGAGCTCTAGCGCTCCAGCCCGTCTGAGTGCTTCTGTTCCCACGCAATCACGCAATAATAAATCCCGTCTGAGAGAAACAAAAGAGATGCGGATATTGATCACGGCCATCACGGTCGGTGGTGGTGGGAGCCGCTGCGAGTGGTTGAAACCGTCAGTTTTGATAAATGTTTCATAATTATTGTTGATAATTTTCCTCCGCTGTGCTGCGCGCTGCGCAAGAACCTGCCACCAGGACTCGACCACCACCGCCGCCGGCGGCAGACTGACCGGAGTACCGGAGGGCCCCGCGGGTCCACCGTCCCGTCCGGGCCCGGTCTGCCGGAGTTTGACAGCAGCAGCAAAGGACGTCTGAGGAACAAACCGAAAACAGAATGGGGAGTGGAAGGGGGTGTATTTAACTGCCTTTGGAATAACAAAGACGCGGAAACTCTAAAAGAGCAAATGGCATATACGCCAATAGTTGTGCGTGGTTTCAAATGTACCTTTCATCTCTATCGTGACATTCAGGGTGGTCCACAGACCCTTTCCTACCCGCCAGGGGCGTAGGAAGGTCCTGAATATTGGGGGGGCACGCCGTGTGGGTTGCCTACCTTGCAGGGGTGGTTTTCCCAGTCCGCTGGGATAAAATAGCATGTAGTATTTTAATTTGGGTATACAATACATTAAGTGTAAAAAAGAAACACTTCTATGATGTTCAATGCATCAATAATGATTTATTTATCAATTAAATAAAAACAATAGGAACTAGTAACTCAAATTAAAATTACTATAAAGTGTGTATTAAACAAAAAACTAGCGTGTGAGGTGCTGTGTCTTTGCATGCGCTCCTGCTCTGTGGTTTAAGGGTTAAATTTCGTAACTGTACTGGCCCAAAAGTTGGGGGGGCCGGCCCCCCCAACCCTGAAAATTGGGGGGGCCATGGACCCCCCGGCCCCATAGGCTCCTACGCCCCTGCTACCCGCTTACTGTACCGGATGCAGGCGTGCGGCCGGGTTGCATACTCACACGGGGTGATAAGGCGCTACGGCGAGCTACGGTAGGCAAGCCCGCCCGCACGCCTGCATGCGGTACAGTATATAAGCAAAATAAAGGAAGGGGTCTGTGGGCCACCCTGTATAGAATTCGCCCTACAGCGACACGGGCAGAAGGCCTGCTGCTCACTTCTGGGACGTCCTTCCCCCGGACACTCTCTCTGAAGAACTGGAGGAAAAGATTAAAAAAATATTTGAAAAAATGAAAAAGTGGTGCAATAAAAACAAGCTAATACTAAATGAATCAAAAACAAATATTGTACAGTTTAGAACAAATGAAAACACATCAATCATCAACAGTGCAACATTTACCGAACAAAGGGTACCAGAAGCAAAATTCCTCGGAGTACACATTGACCAGTTCCTGCGCTGGAACAAGCATGCAGAATACCTAATACCCAAACTAAATTCAGCAATTTTTGGTATAAAAAGAATACGGAACATAGCTAATGAAAGAACTGCAATGTTGGCGTACCATGGTATGTTCCACTCAATTATAAGCTATGGTACACTAATATGGGGAAACACCTCAATGAAAGAAGACATATTCAGGCTGCAAAAGAAAGCAATTAGAGCAGTGTACAATGTACCCCAAACTGAGAGCTGCAAACCACTATTTTTAAAAGCAAAAGTAATGACCCTACCAGCCTTGTACATTTATGACCTTCTAAAATACATCAAAAAGAATGAGAAACAGATCAAGACGACTGCTGAAAAGCATGACCACAATACCCGCCAAAGGAATCATCTAGTCCCGGATAGAAACCTTTTATCAGTTAGTCAAAAAAATGTATTCTACTGTGGTGTATTGTTCTTCAATAAAATTGACCAACAAATAAGAAAATTAAACTATAAAAAGTTCAAAAATCATGTGAAATTAAGCCTAACACAGGCATGTCTGTATAGTGCAAAAGATTTTAATGGTGTTTAACTTTACAATTTTACTCAAATGTTTTACTATTTAATATTTTATCTTATTTATTACATTTATTAATGTCCATAACATGTACTATGTTCAGTGGCAATAAAACTCAAACTCAAACTCACTCTCTCTCTCTCTCTCTCTCTCTCTCTCTCTCTCTGTGCGCGCGGGTGTGGGTATGTGTGGGTGTGGTGTGGGCTGTGAGCTGGCGCGCGGGCGGTGCGGCTCGAGCCTGGATCCGGCTGGACGTGACCGCGCGCCGCAAGTTTCAATCCCCTGATGTGTACACCGGCCGCGTGCTGAGCAGGCTCCCGGCGGCGCCTCTCGGCCTCTCTCGCTGGTATGGGTGAGCCGCCGGTGCGCAGGACGACCGTCTGGACTTATTGGGCCGGGACGCCGCCGCCCGGGCCTGGTCGATCCACCTGGTCAATAAGTCTGGCCCACGGCCGCCAAGGCAAAGGAGCCGGACAGGGAGGCCTAAATTATGAGCGAGATATTTTACTTTCTTTTAAAAAACAATGTTATTGTGATTTTCCAAACAGTCTCTCTCTGAGCGGAAACTGACAAATACCCACCTGGGGAAAAAAAGGCACACGAAATTTGCGAATATCACGGGGCTACAAACTGCCAGAGACGTTGTGATTCGTTTAAAGTTAGGTGCCGGTAGGTTTTTATTTGATCAAAAGAATGAAGGTGTGACGGGCGGTGCATTAAGGGGGCATCCTAGTGTAGCAGGCCTAAAAATATGTGTTTTTTTGCGATTTTTTAAAAAAGAAATGGAAGCAACAGAGGGAAAACTGGGTTTGCTACATAAAAGTACACATCTTTCTCTGTCCAAAACTGCTTAAAAGTTGACCAATGCCTCACGCATACCGGAGAAACGGCCTGTGAGAAAACACGCGTCGCGAATGTCGTGGACGAATGGCGTGCACGATATCTACCCTCCAAATGGTCCAATCGGGCCAAATCCAGTGTCTGCGTGTTCTTTCCACTTGCCGCTATGGCATGAACCTCCAACTTTTAAAACAAATGATTATTACTATTTTTTTGATCACACTAAACTTTTAGTTTCAAAACATTAGGTAAAATTTCAACTTTACGATTTTTTTTGACAAGGTTCTAGTTGACCGAGGCCAAAACTGGAGGTTCATGCCATAGCTTCACTATCTGAGAGCACTCAGAAAAAAATTGAGCTCGATCGGACAATTCGTTCGGCAGTTATCGTGCACGCCATGCGTCCACGACATTTCGCGACGCGTGTTTTCTCGCAGGC
>NW_026267193.1:495607-496036 GCF_000697945.3 Frankliniella occidentalis | reverse complement strand
ACAATAAGTGTGGATTCAGAGTTCACGAAACGCAAGCGTTATTTTCACGCCAGGCGTAATTTTCACGCTTCGTAAGCTTCACGCAGCCAATCAGGAATCGACTTTCATCACGCCGGGCGTGAAAATCACGCTCTGCGTGAGAATCACGCTCGCTTTTAGGGAACTCAGAATCCACTTTAAACCATCAAACTAAAACAAAGTTTGCAGCATACGGCAGCAAAATGTCGATACTTCTTCTTGTCCAATAACGTCTGTTGGAGTGGAGTGGACAAAGTGAGGACATGTCCACCGGCCTTTTCGAGATGAATTAATTCTTGATCGTGATTTTTGGAATTCTACTAAAACTTCAGCTCAAATTTTCGGCGTGAGTTGGTGGCTGAGCTTGTTCAGGCTCACGGCAGCCACAGCCCAGAGGCCCAGGGCGCGGCC
>NW_026267193.1:490289-495220 GCF_000697945.3 Frankliniella occidentalis | reverse complement strand
GCCCCCGCCGCCCCCGCCGCGCTCACCACCCCCGCCGGCGGCCGCCGGGGTCCCCGCCCGCGCGCACGGCGCAGGCAAGAGCCGCAAGTACGGCGTCATCAGCACAAATGAGGAGGGGCATGGGGGTGGTGGAGGTTGTTGGTTGGGGTAAAAATTGCCCTACTTTGTGCGGGTCGGACGGGGGCTTTTTTGTCACCTCTCAGGGTCGGGCTGATCTACGCACGCAGATCCCCTTCCCTCGCCGCAAGCTGGAGGCTGCCACCCCCGACCCCCCTCTTCTCCCTTCTCCTCGGTGAGCGCCGCCGCCGTCGCCACCGTCCGCTCCTCCGGATAATTGGCGCCTGTAATGCGATATGGCCAAGCCGGGCGAACAACAACAACTTTTAGCCGTCAAGTTTTGCATCCTTGGAGATGAAGGACGATGTGGTGGGGAGGAGGAGGAGTCGTGGGATGCGGTCTTGAGTGCGGGGGCCTGGCGAAAGAGAGAGATATGGAGGGTGGGAGAGAGAGAGAGAGAAGGGAGGAGAGAGAGAGAGAGAGAGGATGGGGCTGCGACTCCTTGCGGGCTGCGGAGGGTACTAGCGCTGGGGTACAAGCCACACGCACACGCACACACACACACACACACACACACACAGTCGGGGGTTTACGCGCACAATGGATGGAATGCGCCGGACCTCCCAATAAGCCCCTTCCCTGGCTGGGGGTCACCCTGGGTGTCTTACCTGGGCCGGGAGCGATAAGGTGCTCCTGTCGACTATAATGCACCGCTGTGAGGGCCGGAGTGGGCGGGAGCGGGTGGGAGCGGGCGGTCGCTCGCTCGCTATGGGTCTGGTTGAGGAGATAATGTGCTAGCACGCACAAGTATACTTGCGGAAGGAGAGTAATAATGCTGTTGTATTCCATGAACCTTCTCGTCAGTTCGGACGATGATGCTGATTCTTCATTAGAGTAGGACGAGAATAAGAGGTCACATATATGTATAGGTCTCGCTAAAGAGGACGTGCGAGGTCGGGTGCTAGTTTTCGAAATGACGGCGGTCCCGGGATGGGGGTGGGGGCGAGGTACGGGGCGCAGGGCCAAAGGCACGCCAGCAATCTCAGCGACGGACCGAGCAGCTGGGGTGGCTGGCCCTAGGAATGCCCGCCCAACCCGACACTGTTCAAAATGTTCGTCGTAATTTTAAGACACTCTTGTGTTGTTAATTTGACAGCAATGCGCTAATTCGTTTCACACTCTAATTGGGAAATTACAATTTTGTACCTGCGTGAGGTAACTGTACAGTCAGGGGAAGGCCCTGTCTCGAATCGACGTCGAATATTCGACGTCGATTATATACAATACGAAATTTCTTTGCAATTTAGTACCAGGAACACTTTAAAACCCATTAGTTGAGTTAAGCCGTGTCATAGGACACTTCTCGAGTAACATCGAAATTTCGTCGACAACTTCGTCTCAGGACCAACGATAACTTCTCGAGCAGTCGACGTCGATTCGAGGTCGATTCGAACACCCATTTCTCACTGGGTTGTGTAATCCAACTTTTCTGCTGCCATTTCCCAATTTGTCTCCCCTATGCCCTGTTTCTCCTTAGCGGCACCTAACGCGTCGCTTACGTTTCACCGTCTCTCTGTTGCGCAGCCCATGCTGGCGCAGACGCGGCGCAGCGCGGGGCCGGGCGGCGCGGCCGAGGGCGAGACGAGCACCCACAGCGGCCCGGCCGAGTACTACCGCCTGCGCTCCTTCTCCATCACGCCCAGCGGCATCTTCAACCTCGGCGACTCGTTCCGCTCGCGGCGCTCGCGCTCCAACGGCTCGGTCGCCTCCACCACCTCCTCCAACAGCGACGACCCCCGGGAGGGGCGCGAACGCCTGCCCAGGTCAGTATGGTAAAAAGCCCGAGGGCGGTGTGCGACATTCGAACACTTTAAAGTGCGTGAGAAAACGTCGCACACAAAAAAGGGTGACCATATTTGTGGCATGCATAGTGCATAACTAGTGCGCGTGACAGCAATTGCATTCACAATAAAAAGTCAGAAAAAGAGGGTACGCTTGCCCTAAACAGAAAAATGTGTGACAACCATGTCACACACTCGCGTTGCGTTACATGGCATGCACATTTCGGCACGCACTTTGAAGTGTTTGAATGCCACACACTTCTGTTTGTAGAGTAGCCGGGCCGAGCCGAGCGGGCCTTGGCGGGCCCCTGTGGAGTCCACGGTAGGCCAGCCCGCCGGGCACGCCCGGGGAGCGTCTTGCCTACCCTCAGTGTCACAGGCGCCCTGCCACCGCCCAACTTATACCTCAGCCTCAGAAGAGACGACGTGACCCGTTTTAATAAGAAATCTCGTAAATTTCAGGAGGGGAAAAAAAGGAAGATAAGTGTGAAACGCTGAAAGTTACGGCTGGGCTAAAGACATTATAGTTTCATCTATGATAATAAAAACCATATGCAGTGTCTGGTCTCTGCTGTCGGCCGAGACAGGACTCGGCGTGACGAGGCAGACGTGGCGGGAGAGGCCTAAGGGGGGAGAACAAAAAAGTGGTGCCCCAGTTCTGGCCGCGCACTACAATATCCTAAAAGAGGTGCTGCTTTTCGTTCTGCCTCGGGCGCGTCGGTTTTATGTCGAAAAAAGAGGTAAAAAGAAGAAGAAGAAACAAACGAAACGTGTAACACGCCGGAGTGCGTTTTTCCCTGCTAATTCCACGGAATGCAGCGCCGCCCGGACGTTTTCCGCAGGGAAGTAGGTCAAGGCCTAAAGTCCTGTTGTCTTGTTCCACAGCGGCGCGTCCGTGGCCAGCGTGGACGGCGTGGGGCCGGCGGGGTCCGCGGCGGGCGCCCAGGACGCCCCCAGGGTGCCCTGCTTCAAAGTGGCCATGCTCGGGGCGTCGGGCGTCGGCAAGACCACGCTCACCTACCAGTTCACCACGTCCGAATACATCTGCGCGTACGACACCTCGCTGGGTAAGTTTGCCTGTGTGTGTTTGTGTGTGTGTGTGTGTGTGTTTGTGTGTGTGAGAGAGAGAGTGTGTATGTGACGGGCGAGGAGCGACAGCTTCCCGCCCTGCACGCTTTCTTTATTCATCGCGACCACAAATATTTCCCCACCTGCCCCCTTAGTCGGGTCTTGTTTTGTGAAAATCCAAATGCAAGAAGCATTTCATGTAACAATTGAGTTAACACCGGTTCCCCCCTATTTCGACCCCGCTGAATCCGAAAATGCCGTTTGCCAACCCGAAATTTCAACCGGAAGTGAGATATTCAAGATGGCGTCCAAAATAGCGCCAAATTTAAGTGTTTTTTTGGTTTTGGTCATATTTGAGCGTTCCAAGTGTCAATCCCTATGTTTTTTGGGGCGTAGATCACGATTGTACACTTAAAAAGTACTTTCGTGCAATAAAAGTTCATTAAATGCCAAAATTTTAACCAAAATGCACCGAAATTCATATTTTTGGGTCTTGATGCGTTTTACATCGATTCCTATGTTTTCGGGGGTGCTGAACACGATTGTGCATTTTAAAATTAATTTGGACCATAAAATTGTAATAAAATGACCATATTTAACCAAAATACACAAAAATTTACAAATGCTGTTGGCTGTTTTTAATAAGTTATATGGGGGACCTTCGAACCATAGTGGGTTGGATCCAAACCAAGTGGACCCCTGCTCACTGGAAAAACGAATGTGACATAAAATGCGTGCGGGCGGGCTTGCCTACCGTCGCTCGCCATGACGCCTTTACGGCCCTTACGCACGTAAGAATCCGGTACAGCATAAGCATTAAAAAATGACGGCGCGGATCACCCAAAACGGGAGGAAGTAAAGCTAGATCAAGAGTTAAACTGCACAATGGTCCTATCGGAAATAATTAAAATTTCGCCTAGAAAATATTCAACAACTCAAATTTGACAAAATAATGCATCAATTGGTAGCGTGTGACACGTACACTTGTCTTTCCAGTGCTGACACAAACAGTGTAAAAGAGCCTCTACAACGCTCTACAACTAAGGCTGGCCCTCTCGAATTAGATGTACCCCATCACGCCACTATGGTTTTCCACTTTCCCCAGCTTGAGATTAATTTCCCGCCCACGACGCTGCTGTGTCCCAAAGTAAAGAAAGAATGCCCGAACGCCTCTCAAACGTGTACATTTCAGTTCTTGAAAAGCTTCCAAGATACCAGGAATATTGCGATTAAAAACTGGTCACACGGTAAAAACAATGTCTCAATTTTTTGAGGAAAAAGGGAAAACTTTGAGGACCTCCCATGTTTAAGGAAGAGTCCTCCGATATCGCCTCAGATTTTGAGGAAGCTTCCCAAAAAATGAGGAAAAATCCCACCAATTTTTGAGGAGACTTCCTCGAAATCTGAGGAAGTTTCGTCAAACCAGGGGAGTTCCTCAAATAAGTTTTCCCTTTTCCCTCCAAAAATGAGACATTGTTTTTACCGTGCAACGCCATGGGCCTATAATAGCCCACCTCCGTGACCTGAGTCAACTCCAATTAATTAAGGAGTCGTTAAAGAAGAGAGTCGAAATGACTACAAGGTACATTGGTGAGGCTTTTAAAGATCATCGAAGCGTTTAGTGCCCATTAAGCAAATTTAATGCATCACCAATGTTTTACCCCTTCTGTGAATTTCTACACTGGAAAAACAAAGGTGCTATATAGCACCCTTTTTAGGGTGCTCCTGAGTTTTTAGGGGTGCTACTGCACTAGTGCCTGTGTAGGGGCACGATTTGTGCCCATCTTTGGGGGGCAGTAGCACCTTTCTAGAGGCACTATTTCTTTAAAGGCATTAGATAGCACCTTTGTTTTTCCAGTGTACGACGGGCGCGCATTTAACGCGTGCGTGTATTCAACTTGCAGTAGCACAGCTAGTTTAGCAGTGCATTCAAGCTGTCTACCAATCGTACGGGGCTCTTTACCT
>NW_026267193.1:489851-490239 GCF_000697945.3 Frankliniella occidentalis | reverse complement strand
GCGCATTTAACGCGTGCGTGTATTCAACTTGCAGTAGCACAGCTAGTTTAGCAGTGCATTCAAGCTGTCTACCAATCGTACGGGGCTCTTTACCTGATCAGTTGTTTAACGCAAATAAAACGTCACAGCAAGGAGGATGTGGAAAATAAAGGTTAAATCGATTAAATATTGATATCAAAGAAGAAATTTGGCCACCAGAATCCCAGAACCATAATGTAACTTATAAAAAACAGCCAACAGCATTTGTAAATTTTTGTGTATTTTGGTTAAATATGATCATTTTATTACAATTCTATGGTCCAAATTAATTTTACAATGCACAATCGTGTTCAGCACCCCCGAAAACATAGGAATCGATGTAAAACGCATCAAGACCCAAAAATTTGAA
>NW_026267193.1:487230-488701 GCF_000697945.3 Frankliniella occidentalis | reverse complement strand
TGTGTGTCTGTGTGTGTGGTGTGCGTATGTGAAGGTATTTGCGTCGCAGGCAGCCGTCCTCCCAAGCCCTCGACCCGGCGGCGCGGCGACACGCTCTGCGCAAATATTAGGTGGCTGCTGCTGTGACCCGCCCTTCTCCTTCTCCTCCCCCTCTCCCCCCTTTCTCGCTCTCTATCTCTCTCTATCTATCTATTCCTCCCTCCCTCTCTGCCCCCCTGTCCGCACCACACCACCATGCCCCGGAGAATGCGGTGCTTTTTGTTTCCCTTTGCTCGCCGGCCCTTCTCTCCTCGCACACTCCGCCTGCTCGCGTCGTGGCGCCGAGCTTCACGCGTGAAGCCTAGTGGCCGAAAAAGAGGATCGAGAGAAGAGTATACACAGTGTGCACTCGGAAGGCAAAGGCGACGACTGCTTTTACCCCGAAGCGTGAGCCTCTTTGCTGAGCTTCTCAGAAGGTGCCTGTATTGTGTCATCATGCGCCAAAGTTAAACAACATGCTCCCCTCCCCCCTTTCTCTCTCTCTCTTTTTCTCCCTCCGGTTCAGGAGGTGGCTACCGAGTTCCTATTAGTTTAAGATGTTTCATTTTAAATTGGAAAAAATCTTTAGCTTTGTTAATCAGCTTCCCCCCCTCGCCCATCTTACCACCGTCTCGGCTTGGTAAACAGGTGATTAGCCTAAAACGAAACACATATTATGTTTTCTAAACAAAACTCATCGAGTAGGAAACAGCGTCTTCATGGACTCGGTTCTGGGCGGAAACGTCGACTCCCGCTACTAGCAGATTCAGATTCCGTGACGTCCTGGCAGTATCATTGCCGGTGTCACTTTCACCTCGCCCCGCCCCGCCACGCCTCGCCACGCCCCGCTCCGCCAGTCACGCCCCGCCCCAGGCCTGCTCACAGCACGTGGTCCTTCACGTGTGCCCCGGCTCAGACATGGCGCCCAAAGCAATTAATTTGTTATTCAATCGCGAAAGGCACAGCGCAAAGGCCCTCGCCGTGGCTAGCGCGGGGCGCGGTGGGATGCGGGTAGTGGCAGGGCGGGTGGTGTGGTGGGGTGGGGTGTCGGGGCGGGGCCCGGAGGGCTGGGGCGTGGTGGAAACGCACAAACACGCCCATCACCTTTTTTTATGACCGTCTCTCCATAGCTTCACAGGCAGCGGAGTGTCCCGGTGGGAGGGGAGGGGTGCTCCACACGCCGCCCTGCGTGCGGGACGGCTCCCCGGCTCCCCGCACGCTGGGGGGATAGGGGGCTGCCTTAAACCCCCTCTGCGGGTACTTCCCATTGTTCCCTCTATTATTACCCTGCCTTTGCAATTCCCCGCTCTCCTCTCGTGTGCTTGCTCTGCTCGGCTCTATCTGAAGAGACCCTCGCCGATGTTTTAATGCCACCCGTTGTTGTCGATGCGTGATGGGGACGGACGCAATTAAAAGGCGTTGTTTTTGTTGTCGTCGGTGACCTAGCCCAACC
>NW_026267193.1:485387-486820 GCF_000697945.3 Frankliniella occidentalis | reverse complement strand
GACTGCTGATGCAATAACTCTGCTTATCTCTCTGGCCGATAAAAGAGTTGGTGTAGCGAAGCGCTAATGAGCGAGAGCCCAGCGAGAGCCATCAGCCTCAGTCAGCGTAAAATTATTATCGGGCGGTCGAGTGACGGGCACAACGCAGGACGCTCTCTACAAACACCATATGCATAGCATTGCATTATTTGATATTATTGACAGGCCGTGATCACAAACACATGTTTTGAAGTAAACGGAAAACGAAACTTCCAAAAAAGTATTCTTGTGGCAAGAAATGCACTTGAGCTGGGGAGCCCTTCAAGAACCTTTAGTCTCATCACTCGGTTATCACCACGCTTTCTTGATTTGGTTCAAAGGTAAATTTGGGTTTGTGCTAAGCGCATGAGTGTTCTCAAATCTTGTTGCATTTGCTCTGCTTTAGGTTTGTTGCGTCTATTCTGCCGGTGTGTGCTGCTAGCGCAGCATGCAGTGACGATGACGTCAGCCGGATATGAAGCGACGTACATTTCGGTCGTAAAAGTCCGCCTGGCCACGCCACGCGCGCCGGTGGCGGGGGCTGAGCTCGCGGTCAGTTGCACCACCACCACCGCCGCCGCCGCCGCCGGCCTCAGGTTGACGTTGTACCAGCTCCACCGCAGAAACAGAAACAACGACAGGCCCTGAGTAAGGGGGTATAGGGCGGCCGGGGGCGCCGGGCGGCGCGCGCTAGCGCGCGCACGCACACACACACACAGCGTTATCCGAGGCCTTATCATTGCCGGAGTGAACACAAGTGGCGCGCGGAGAGGAGGAGAGAGGAGTGCGCTGCGCACTATGAGTGTGCTAGCGCACCGGCCTCCGGCCGCGCTGCGCCAAGCCCCACCACGCCACGCCACGCCGCACGAGCGTTTATGACAGGCGTTACTGCAACGCCTCTATACGACGGGCGCAGCCCGACGTTTGCATGTACAGCAGAGCTAGCCGTGTGCGCTCGAATCGAATCACGAGTCACGTGACGGGGGCGTCGTCTGCACCGGGTCGGCACGACGGGGTACTTCACCGCGGCGGAGGCGTGAGTGCGGCATCAATGGCTCTGGCTGTGGCTGTGACGCCTCCCGCGCTAACGGGGGGTCGTCCACTGTTGAATATTCTTTGCGAATTGCGAAAAAAATAATATTTGTAAACGCTTTGCAATTTGCAAACGGTTCTGATTACCTCGTAGACTACCCAGCGGGTTTATGGTAGAGTTTATAGGTATGGGTGTAATGTTTAGCCTCAGAAAGAGGCATATTTTGTGGTTGTTTTTGTTTGTTAAGCTGCCGTCAGTGTTCATCTTACCTTTTTAGTTGTTTATGCTTTTCTTTTCTCCCCGGAGCTTCCGATCAGTCGCAATAGCGCAAATGCCATTGGACGGGCACTCATATACTCCAGGGAGCAGAGTGGGGCGCGGG
>NW_026267193.1:482220-483467 GCF_000697945.3 Frankliniella occidentalis | reverse complement strand
CCCCCTTCCCAGGAGCCTCTTTTCCTTCTTTTCCCTGGGCTAACACCACCGTCGGCGGCTAGATTCATGCCCGTCGATAAAAACATAGCCCCCTGACGTCACACCCCTTCCTTCCGACCTTCATATCCGGCCGGCCGATCCACTTCGCTTACGTCCGATATAATAAAAGCAACGCCCCAGCGATATGCAATACCCAAGTACTGTGTATAGGGCCCCTCTTTCCGAGCACCTTTCTGGCTACTTTCTTGATGTAATGCCACGTTTTACTCGACAGTTTTGTTGAGAGAGGGTAGAAAAATATCGAAAATTTGCGAAGATATTTTTTTATTGTTGCTTTGGCCATTTAGTTTGGCTTTAGGCGGCTACTAATTTTTTGCATTTTTGTCTTGTTGTTTTCTTTCAGACGAGGAGTTTGGCCAGAAGACGGTGTCGGTGTTGCTCGACGGCCAGGAGTCTGACCTGGAGATCGTGGACCATCCGGCCGCGGAGATGTCGGTACGTGTGGTCCCCCCACCCAGTTATTTACAACTTGCAAGCACAAGTGCCCCGCTGTCAGATCGCGATCCGCAGAAAAGAATCCCTGCTAGAAATCTTGAAATCAAGAGGCCGGGAAGTATCAATTTTGCCTCATAGACTCAAATTTGAGTCAATCTTATGAAAAGACTGGTGCAAAGCCAGGACGGGATTTTGCGATACTGTTTTAAGACATCTTCACTGGGAAAAAGGGTAGAGGACTTGATAACTTTCTAAAGGTGTTAAATTATGATGCCTTTGTAAAGGCACGAAGGGCACAGAAGAGTGTCCAAATGCATTAAAATTTAGAAACTTTGGGCAGTTTTCATCTGCCTTTGTAGGGGTGCTAATTTTAATGCCTTTGTAAAGGCATTAGAACCCTTTGAATCCTACCTTTTCTTTCCAGGGTTGGTTCTGTTTAGACCAATAATGTAACAGGTGGCTGATTTACCCCGCGCACTGTAGTTAGACTGTACCGCACGCAGGAGTGCGGGCTGGCTTGCCTGCCTACCACCCCTGTCCACGGCGCCTTACGGGCCGCGGGTGAGTAGGCAACCCGCCCCCACTCGTGCGTACAGTACAGTCTAACTACAGAAGTGCGCGGGGTGAATCAGCCACCTGGTATATGGCTACAAGATTTTCACTCTTCCCTGGTCTTTTACACAAGGCGCTGGCGGGGGAGGCAGGCTCCCGCTGCCGGCGCCGCGTTATATGACGTGCGGGTATAATGTATC
>NW_026267193.1:479683-481095 GCF_000697945.3 Frankliniella occidentalis | reverse complement strand
GGGGGGGGTGCAGATGTGGCTGTGATAGCCGGCGCAGCAGGGTCGGGGCCAGCACACGCGACCTACGACAGCATTCCCTCCCCCACCCTATAGCCCTGGTCGCGGCCTCCGTCTGAGGACCCGCCGGGACCTTACACGTCGAGGCCCCCTCCTTGTGCTGCTTAGCAGAAGGGGAGGGGCCCCGCCCTCCCGTCCCTGTGCAGCAGGATCGCCCCCGTCACACGCCCTCTCTGTGCTCCAGGCCGAGGCGTTCTGCGCCACGTACAACCCGGACGTGTTCGTGGTGGTGTACTCGGTCGTGGAGCGGCGCACGTTCCAGACGGCTGAGGACATCCTGCTGTTCCTGTGGAAGTCGGAGTACATGACGACGCGCGGCGTGGTGCTGGTCGGCAACAAGGCCGACCTGGAGCGCAAGCGGGAGGTGTCCACCTCAGGTAAGTAGTGACACAGTGCCCAGCGAGGAATATAAAGATTCTTCGTTCTTTTTTTTTAAATGAAAATGTGGGGGAGGGGGGGATGTCTCTTCGGCACTCCGACAGGGCATCGCGCGGACCGGACGTCCTTTGCGATCGCTGCCCCGATTTCATTTCGGTCCAGTTCGGGGGAGGGGGGGTGGCTGGAGAGGGGGAATTCAGCTGCGCTGCAGGAAAGTCCTGCAGCATTGACTTTATTGCAAGTGTGTCGCTTGCTGTCTCCTCTTTCCCTTTCTGGTTCGGCTTCCTCTGTCTATCTCCCCCTACCCCTCTTTTTTTTCTCTCTCCTCTTTTCGGCCAATATCATTTTCCTGCGACTGCGACTCACATTTTTCCATCCGGCGCGGGGAAAAGAATGAATACAAATAAAACTTGTCCAGTCGCTCCTCTCCGCTCCGCGCGGGGGGCAGCGCCACAGCGCCCGGCCAGCGCAGGGTAGGCCACCGGTCCGGCGGGGGGCAGCGGCGCGGCGCGGGCGGCCTATCCCGTCGCTCGCAGGGGCTCGGCCGGTGGGGATGCCCCCTCCTCCTCCCGCCGCTGCCGGAATCGAGGTCGAGGGTCCCGGGCATCCTTCTCCTTGTATTAACGAGACAACGGAGCAGATGCAGGTCCGGTGTAGACGGGGAGGACGACGGGGATTTAGACGGGAGAGAGAGAGGGGGGGGGGGCAAGGTTTGCCAGCTGTTCTACTCGGCGCGGAGCTGCGCGGCGCGGGCACGCCAGAACACAGATAGGGAGATTGCCCGGGGCCTCGGCGCTGTTTGCCGAGAGAGAGACGCTCTCCTCGCCCTCCTCCCGGCGGCAGCTCAGTCGCGGCCCGCACCCCCCGGCCGGTCACTCGGGCTTCCTCGGGGCAGGCAGCGAGGAGTGTTGCCCATGAATTACTCAGGCATCTCATCACCGCGGGTGCATACCGCTCCCCCCCCCCCAAAAAAAAAA
>NW_026267193.1:470136-478526 GCF_000697945.3 Frankliniella occidentalis | reverse complement strand
AAAAAGGGACTCAAAAAATTAAAAATACAGCTTAGCAAACCTGTACAAAAGGTATAATATTTTCCCAGATTTATTTTATAATGTTGTAAATTTGTAAATAGTATACATTCCAAAGGTACATATATGACTTCCTTATTTTTCAAGTATGCACAAAAATGACAAATGCAAAGTCTTGTAGTATTCATGGCTATTGAATCAAAATATATGACTGAATTTTTGATTATGAACCTCTTTGTTTATCCTTTTCATATTTCATTCCCACACAAAACACTTAAACTAGATACAAACCGTTAAAAAAATATCAAAATAAGTTCACACAATTGTACATAATTGTAGTTTTTGGTCTTAAATGAGGAACCTTTCATCAATAAGAGTTTTCTTGGCTAAGTTTTTCCTTCCTCCAACTTTTCTTGTAAATACAAGAGCCTGAAAAGTAAACAATTTTAGCACCTCTCAAACTTATGATTAAACTGCAAATGGTTGAGCAGCAGTGTACCTCGGCGACAAGACCAGTAATGATGGCAGCTAACAAATAATTATTGCACATGAGATCAATGAATGTGAATAACATGAGATCAAATGTGAGTAGTGTCCACTCGTTTCCATAAAAGAGAACAGCATCAAATGAATGGCCGTTATCTAGAGTAACACAAAATGACAAATCACATTAGGAAAAAAGGGAGGAAATATATTGAAATTCCATAAATAGTGTAACTTACCTATGTACAACACTCCTTTATCCTGAGTTTGCGCAAATTCCATATCAAGAACTGACTCTAAAAAAAGTTTGGATCGCACTTCATAATCAAGGTCTTTCAGAGCCTGTAAAATTTGGATTCAGTTAATAAAAGTTTTATGGAAAAAGTAGGAGAAACTATTTCCAAATTAATTGTTATTTTATAAATATTACACATATAAATTTGACTACTTAAACGCATTAAGTGAGGAGCGTTGTCATCCTCAATGTATGACTTATCAAAGGAGTTTGACCAGAAAGTTGTCAAATTGCACTCAATGTTTTCATTTTTGTATACATACATGCTCCAAAAACGCAGCAAGTAGTTTATTCATACTGTGGTATGCTTGTACACTCCTGTCAACAGTTGTACCCAAGGGCTTTCGCTGAGCAGTAATACTTGAGAGTCTTTTTGAAGATGGAGCAATCTACAAGAAACAGGTAGTTTTATAAAACTTGCACAATTGTTTCTATAAGAGTGCACAATATATTATGCATCTGACAACAAACTTACAGACAATGTAAGAGGAGCCATGACTTTTCGATAACAGGCTCTCAATTGGGAAGGTATCATCATTTGGAAGGTTTGTTGCTCAGTAGATGGTAGGAGGCCCCTGTGACCAACTAAATCATCCTCCTCTCGTTGCAGCTGCCCAAGCATGGTTTGCATGTCAGTGTCGGCAAATCCATGAACAGATCTAATAAAAAAAGACAACAGAAATAATAATAATTTAAAGTACAGATCGTTTCTGCAATTCAGGTTCAATGAAAGACTGATAAGTACACACCTCCCATGCACATAATAACCAAAATTCTCAAGGGCTAATATAAAAACGCTGACATTTGCCATAGAACATACATCTACAAAGTCTTGGATAAAATTTTTAAAAAATCTTTCATATAATCCAACTAGGAAGAGCCACTGTAAATTCATCAAATCAGTCTTTTTCTAGGTAATTAATTTCACAATAGAAAACAAAAGAAAACAAGAAGTGTACCTGCAAGACATATACACCTAAGTATACCAGAATTGCTAAAGCAAACCGACATATAAGATTTGAGGGTGAAAGTCCTGTGAAACCAGGAGACAGAAAACTGCTGTCTGGTACTGCCAAAGTCCATTTTTCCCATCCAAAAACCTGCAGTCAAATTCAGAAATTTTGGTAATGTTTGGATGGAGACATGTATGCATTTTATTGTTACAATAAGAAACCAGGACCTTGAGACACAACATTACAACAAGCAATTGTAGAGAGAGACTTGTTTTGCGAACAGTTTGGATTTCATTCCACTCATTGGCCACAAAGTACGTTCTCCAAATAGACACTTTGTGAGACTCTGGTACAGTATTATGAAGTGAAGAAGATCCATTTACTTGAGGTCGAGGAAGATTTCCACTTGCTCTAGGTCGTTCCCAATCCATGAGAAATATATCAATGGAAATTTGATGCCATATCATACAAGCCACTTCAACAAACTAAAAAGAGAAATTATGTGTAGTGGATAATTTACAAGTGGTAAAATGATGATATCAAGACCTGTTACCTTTAATGAAAAAGCTACTATAACATATGTGCTAATAAGGTATTCTTCATATGGACCTGGCAGAAGCATGTGTGGGACAGATTGGCCTTTGTAAAATAGAAATGTATGAGTTGCTGCCCCAGCAACAGTAACAAAAAATGAATCCGACAACCGTCCACATGCCAGTAAAACTAGGCGAAACAATGAGGCATGATCAACACCAACTTTTCCTGCTCTACGGGAGTATGAAAGCGTCTGAATACCAGCCCAGACAATAGATACAACTGATAAGACAATAATTGATACCTGAAAAGAAATAATCTGTGATTAGATAGGTAGGGTAATGAAAGAAAAAAAGCCTGATCAAAAAGAATTATCAGTACCTCAATAGCATGAGCCAATTTATTTTCAGATTCAAAACTGATATCGACATGAAGAGGAACCATCACATTATTTTTCAACTGTTCACCAGAAAGTTCTGCATACTCAATAATTAAAAGGGGGGGATAAACTTTACCTATATCAATTCCACTTTGAACTTTAATCCTGCAGTAAAAAATTTGTTTTGATTATATTAAAAGAAGGTAATATCTAGATAGCTGTGAGTAAAGCAAATCATGGATAAGATTCATTTCTCACCTTAGACTTAATGATTTAGCATATTGTAACACAACAGGAATTTTTGTCTCCTCAATATCTGGATTACCCTCAGAATCTGGTTTATTTCTAAGACCACTCACTGCTTCAGAAAGAAAGAAGCGCCTTACAAGTTGCCATCCTAACTTATCAGCTTCCTACAAGGTTAAGGAAAATTGAAAATGAGGTAACCACATGTTGAAGGTCTTATTTTGAAGTAAATAGATGAAAGAAGTTACCTTATTGGGATAGCGGGTACCATCCTTCAAATTTAAAACCAACACAGGTAATGCATACAAAACCGATTCACCTTTATCCCAATACTGCAAATATAACTCATAAAATGTGGCAGCCTGTCCAACAGAGAATATCATGTTTGCAGGCACAACACAATCTTGTTTAAAATGAGCACCAAATCTAATAGGCCCCCACGATCCTGAGCATAAGCTCAATAAATCCAATGTGGCCGGAGCAAGTCCTAGGAGTTGGCCGGTAGGTGCAAATTTTGCTGCAGTCAAGTTAACTATATTGTTCTGAGAAGAGGAAATTTAAATAATAATAATAAGGGTTATCTAACTTTAGAAATTGACTTACAATTACCAAATAATTATACCTTGGAAGAGCTGTCAAGGCTGTACGTAGACATTATTTTCTTCTTTGAAAGTACTGTTTGGGCATCACCATCACCATAAAAGATCCACGGTAAATGGCCTGCTTCAGATGTTGGAATGTGCTTGGCATCACGGAAAAAATTACATGGACTACCACGATAGCCATCACGAAACATTACCATTACACACATATTAGCCACAGCTTGGCAAGCAGAATGATTTTTCAACTGAAATTATCGTTAATGATAAGCTTATTTATAGAAAATTAACCTGATTAAAAAAAATTTAATGAAACCACACAGAACATACTTTACACTGATAAGCAGCAAGGCGAAGGTTGTTTCTCAGAAAAGTGGAATCAACTTTCACTCCTGAAGAGTATTCAACTGTATAAGTTGATCTGTCATCAGGAAAGTCAAGGAGATATGTCCTTGGAATGCAGTAGATTTTGTTTACTAATTCATGGGAGATAAGTGGGCACGTACAGTTTTCGAACGAAGGAATAATTGGGCATCTTGTGCATTCAGTTTTGTCCGGTGATGGAATAAAATTAGGAGCACACTGAAGGCAATAAGCAAATGAATTTAAAGTACCATTTAAGCTTCGTTCAACTAGGGAAGAAAAATAAACACATCGTTAGGGACCCAGTTTTTTCAATGTAGTCCTTGAGAGCATTTATAAAGATCATGAATACCTCTTATTTCTGATGCAGAACATGGTGAACATATCTTTGACTCATTATAATTATTATTTATTTGAAGGTTGGTAAAATTACATGGAACACAGTCCAATCCATCCAGTGTCACAATGTGATTTTCAGCACACCTCTCACAAACAGGTGTCCCAGCACCATCCCACTTCACCATCTTGTAGTGTGGTGCGCACACACAGGAAGCACCTGTTCATAGTGTAAAGAATAATTTCTATAAAATATTTGAAAATTTAATTGCAAAATTTTGTTGGGACAGTAAAGTAAGAAGGGAGTGAAAACCAACAAACATACCATCTACAGATGCCAGTCCATGCTGTTCTTCGCAGGGAATGCATTGTAGTGAAATGGTGTTGAATACCTCGTTCCGCTTACATTTCCCTGCGTCTTGTCGCGACAAAACTTCCCCGGCCGTATCAACCTGCTGAAAATTAAGTAAAACCGCCACAAAAAGTCCAAGTGCGGGAAAGTCAACCATTGTGGAATTCCGACATTATTCAAAGCAGAATGTTTACAAGTGTAGGCAACGGTCAACGCACTACCCTTACCTTTCGTTGGCGAGACTATTAACTATTGACATATTGTTAAGCTAACACATTGGTGATATATAAATATTACATACTATTCGTCTGTCCTTTTTTTGTTTCCGCATTTTTAATGCGACAAAGGCTGGGTAAGGCACTCCTGCAATGTTGGCAGCATCACGTTCCGCGCCACTTCCCCCCCCCCCCCCCTCCGAAACTACCCTGAACACCTACAAACACAAACACCTGGAAGTAAAGAGTGTGTCCGAATTCAGCCACCGACCGAGCA
Source organism: Frankliniella occidentalis (assembly GCF_000697945.3). Classification (NCBI taxonomy): domain Eukaryota; kingdom Metazoa; phylum Arthropoda; class Insecta; order Thysanoptera; family Thripidae; genus Frankliniella; species Frankliniella occidentalis. Next base: position 473,497 of record NW_026267193.1, on the reverse strand, counting down.
CCGACCGGTCGGTGGTCGAGCGGTCGGTCGTCGAGCGGCCGGTCGCGAGCCGCTCCAAGCAGCTATGCCAACCGCGAACCACGAAGTCCTTTCGCTGGGGATGGTTGCGGATCGCGACTACCCCCGCGGAGGACCCGCGGAGGACCCGCGACGATCCCCCGCGTAAGACCCGCGCCCTACGATCATCCCCCGCGAAAGGATTTCGCGGTTCGCGGTTAACCCAATGTGGACAGGGTGGCATAGCTGCTTGGAGCGAGTAGCTCGCCACGGCCCGGCCACCGACCGCTCGACGACCGACCGGTCGGTGCTCGGTCGGTGGCTGAATTCGGACACACTCAAAGTCTCCTGAAGTCTCCAGCTGGAACAAAATAAACCCCACAGATCCTTAGATCCTAGCGCAGCAATAGCATGGCTTCGGTGTTGCAACCCTAACAAAAACATAATGACAGCATACCAAAGGATCAAAAAGCATATATGTCATTAAAATAATAATTTTGTATTTCTATCTTCCACGTAATACATAATATGGTCACTCCCTTTTCACATCACCAAGATCAGTCTAAATTAATTCACAAAGCCTTTTTTTTTTTTCATGAAATATTTATTATGATTAACATCATCTCTCTCTGAATGCATGACGAACATTATCAACAAATAGAGAAATTGTTTGTATGTCTATGTGTTCATTTAGCTTCTCTAGAAAGTTGTGAAAAGCCTCTCTTCCCATCATAAACTCTTTGACATTGTGAGCAGTGACTTGTCCGCGATGATCAGTGATACGATTTTGAGGAATATTGTAAGTTCTTATTTTTGCTGATCGCTCGCGATTGCCAATCTGCATTGGAAAGGAAAATGTGCTAAGAAATCTAACTAAATTATACAATGGAAAAAATTTAGAAAGCATTCAATTATTACCTGAAGTTGTCTAGTAGCACTGAGTTCGCTACTTTGCTTTTGTATTTCCATATCATACAATTTTGTTCTTATTTTCATGATAGCAATTTCTTTGTTACGGTATTGACTCTTACCCTCCTGGCACTCTGTCACCATACCTATTAATGTAAACCAAATACAAAAGACATATTAGCACTTAATTTTAATGAGTTGCATCTTTAATACTTTATTAAAAATTCAAACCTGATGGCACATGTTTTACACGGACAGCAGTCTCTGTTTTGTTGACATGCTGGCCACCTGGACCAGAAGCTTTCATTGTTTCAATTATAAGGTCTTTCTCTGATATTTGAATGTCCACCTACAACAGAGATAAAAAAAAATGCCACCATATAAATAGACGATCTGACCCAGCCACTGAGGTCAACAAGACAACGCCGTATCCCCTACCATTTAAAACTCAAACTAAGGAATCTGACTTGAATTTAAATAGTGAAAAATCTTTATAAGAAGTAAAATTATGTTTACTTTTATGCTCTATTCGGGTGTATGGCCATTCTAGCAGGAAACTTTACACCGTTGCCAGGTTGTTTTTAGCTGCTGGGTCAGCTTGTCTATGGTAAGATTAATGACTCATGCCCCTTTTTCTTATTAAAGCTTACCTCAGTTGGTTGAGGCATAACAAGAACAGCGGCTGTGCTGGTATGAATTATTCCTTTGGGTGATGTGACTGGAACTCTTTGAACTCTGTGCACCCCTATTTCATTTTGAAAGTAGTTAAAAGCACCAGAACCACTGATGAAGAATGATGCACTGCGTATTCCTCCTAATGAAAACACACAACAAATGAAAGAGCTGTTTGTCAACTTTTGATCAAATTCTTTTAAAATGAATAAAGTACCTAAATCTGATGAATCGACGGATTCAAGTAAAAAGTTCCAACTTCGAAAATTTGCATAGTTTTGATAGAGTTCCAAAAGCTCATTAGCAAACAGCATAGCCTCTTGCCCTCCTGCTCCAGATGAAATTTCCACAGCAATATCAGAATAATTTTCATGTGCATTACGGGGAACTAACAACTTAATTATCTAGATAAAAAGCAGAAATTATTCAAAAACACATAAAACACTAAGTAGAATTTATTTTGTTTGTTATCTCATTATCTTTTATTTTGTTACCTCATTGTCTAGACCACTGAGTTCCGTTTGAGATGATAACAGCTCCTCCTCTGCCAGTTCCTTCATTTCTTTATCTAACAAAACAAAAATCATTTTTTTAAATTATTTTAATACCAGAATTGATCTTGAAAGTCATAATGTGAGCTTATCTGACCTTGTTTGAGATCATTCAAAGAGCTAATATTTGCTATCACTTGTTCTCGCTGCTTCATAAGGTCTTCGACTTTGAGCTTCTTAACTGCATTCTCAGAACTTCTATCATCATTTGTAAGAAATTCCGATATATATTTCTTTATTGGGGCTTCATCAATATTGACCATTACTCTTTTATGCTCATTAAAAAAGGCAGATGGTTGTAATGGAAATACACTTCGTGATAACAGTTGTTGAGTTAATATTCTTCGTTTTTTGTGGTAAAATGAATTAACATGGATAGGTCGGAAGAACAGACCGATTATATTGAGGGGTGGTTTTTTTAGTACTATCCCACTCAACATTGCAAAAATTATTTTCCAAACTAAGAGAGAAGTAACTAAAGTGCAAAATTTTCAACCCCCTGCAAGATGAAAGCAACCTGAATTGAAGCACCTTCCTCTTATGTTCCTTAAGCCGAGTAATAGGGAGAATGGCAATCATAAGACTGCTTACCGGAAATTTCGAGTTTTTTAGTTTTAGCTCTATAGTATTTCAGAACAATTGTCAGAATATAAGCAGATGCGAAACTTAAAATAATAACTTCCCATCAAAACTTTCAAACTGCTGTCTGCTAGGAAAGTTTGGGTTATATTGTGCTTTGTGTAATTTTTCATACTGAGGCGATTTTCTCACATACACATAACAATAAAGTTAAATTGATTGTGTGGTAAGAAGAAGTCTCCCTCTGATTGTGTGGTAATAATGTACGTACATTATTTTTAAAAAATGTACCCACTTTCAAAGTTACCTCTTTTCTCGCAACATACAAGTATTCCCTTTACCTCGTTTCCACTTAACTTTTACGTTGGCGACAGTGTATTCGCATCCGGTTCAACCTGCTTGCAGTGCGCACGCGCAGCCCGGGGCTTTCCCAACCTTTTCAAAACCGGTACAAAAACCACATGCTTCTCAAAGCTTCTCAAGCTTGAGAAAAGGCTCAAGTTCTCAAGCTTTTCTCTTGACGCCTTTTCTCAAGCTTTTGAACGAAATAGTTCAAGCCACATAGAACTCTAGTGGTCTGGAGATTGTGAAAAAGATATGCTATACAAGCTTTTGAACAAAATACTTCAAGTCACATAGAACTCTAGTGGTCT
>NW_026267193.1:467502-468181 GCF_000697945.3 Frankliniella occidentalis | reverse complement strand
AATATGCAGTGTGTGATGGTCTATTGTCATGTCGTTGGGTGGTGTGAGGTTCTCTCTCTATGAACGGCACAATATGGTACAATTTCGACGGTATATTTACATTATGTACCAGGTGGCTGATTCAACGCCGCGCACTTCTGTAGGTATACTGTACCCCATGCACGAGTGCCGGCGGGCTTGCCTATCGCCCCTGTACACGGCGCCTTACGAGCCGAGCGAGTAGGCAACCCGCCCGCATTCGTGCATTCGGTACAGTATACCTACAGAAGTGCGCGGCGTAAATCAGCCCCCTGGTACATGTAGCCGTAGCCAGGAACAGTGAGGTGTTCACATGTAGATCCGAGGAGCGAGTTTCTACGACTGTCTCACCGTCTCCGAGGGCCGCACGTTACCGATTGGTTGAGAGCTGCCCGCCTCTATGTCACGCCGGTAGTTGGGGTAGGCGCTCGGCCAATCAGGAACCTTTCTGTTCTACCCGCTATTCTTCTTCCTCCGTTAGTCGAAATACACTATTTAGCAGGCAGGCCCTTCCCAACCCCTGAGGCCTGAGGCATGCTATGCTAGCTAGCTTGGGTCCACCTTGGTCCAACCTTTTTGTTTTGAGCTTTAGAAAGGATTTTTGACTGCTTCCTTGGTCCAACCTCCCTGGCCGATTTCCCTCTATGTTCTTTTCATTGTA
>NW_026267193.1:462163-467452 GCF_000697945.3 Frankliniella occidentalis | reverse complement strand
CACATAGAACTCTAGTGGTCTGGAGATTGTGAAAAAGATATGCTATACAAGCTTTTGAACAAAATACTTCAAGTCACATAGAACTCTAGTGGTCTGGAGATTGTGAAAAAGATATGCTATATAAGGCATTTGGATTCAGAAGGTTGGCAAAATTTTATTGAACAACACATAAATCACAAAATTTATCAGAAATGATAAAAAAATGACAATCAAAGCTAAAAATGTAAAAAGACTAACTGTAGAAAGAGATAATGTTCCAGATGTAAGAACACTTAATGTAAATAACTTATTGCAGGAGTCAACATTTTACCTAATAACATAAAACATAAATAAAATAATTCCAACCCAAGCACATCACATTGAGTACTTATTATGCCAAAGGAAACATTTTAAAAACGTTGTAATAGTGTGAGCAATCATGGAAGAATCAGTCATAAGAACATCCCTTACACAGTATGTACAAAGATCAAACTCATACCTTGCACATGACATTGACAGTAAAGTCAACAGCTGTTACACCAGTAATTTAGTAGCGCTATAACTTCCCTACCGTAATTTGAATAAAATCAGACTCAAGAATTTACTTGATTTGTTAAAAACTTCGACAAACAATCCAGTCAAGGATGGTCGAATGTGATGGTACAACACAGCACCTTCTTTAAATTCTTCAGAGGAAAGACATCTTTCCTCTAGAATCTACAAGTGAAAAAGTGGGAGATAAAATTAACATTTACTGTTCACTCATCTAGAAATAATGTATAAGACACAATTGGTGAAGACAGGAGACAAAGATTACTCATGCCTGATGTATGAGAAGAGAAAAGCCATAGTAGACAAACACTAACTAAACTAAAAATTTCCAAAATTCAGGAATTGACAATTGATTGATTACAACAATTTTAAAATTGGTTACAAATGATGATTTGAGCATGCAACAAAAGTAGATAGATTATACCCTCACTTTGTCCAAATCAAATTTACAAGAAATGGATCTCAATCATAGTGTTTGTGGACTTCAATCTATATTTCAATACAGTCATACTGACACACATCAAGTTATGTAAGAGAAAAAAAAATCACACACATGCAAATTTATCCAAGAAAATAATAAAATGACATCAGTTCCACACCTCAAATACATTTACATACACAAACACTTTAACTGTGTGATCCAGAGGTGTCAAAAGGAAATAAGGCTTCTAAATTATCACATATAATGACAACTAAGATTATCCACAAGACAACTTAAATTGGCAGGATAATAATAGGTTACAGAGCAAATATATAGCAAAATAGGCACGATAAAGATATGCAAGAGTTAACACAGATAATAGGCAAAGCAGACAGCAAAACAGACATATTTATCAAGACAGAGAATTGTATATACTGTATAACTGACTACAGCAGACATTGTGCAAACATCAGCAGCAAACTACATGTATTGGTAGCTGAGTATGTGATGATGCAAAAATCTGCTAAGATCCAAATTAACATTACATCACAGAGGCTCATTACGAAAATTGTGCACAAGGTAAAAAGAACAGTTTGAATGCAAGATGGCATACAGTAAAATGATGGTAAAAGAACATTAGCAATGACTCAATAGAACAGCAAAATAAGCTGATCATTTGCACAACTGTCTCGGATTAGATTTGAACATCCAACGTGCAACACACATTAAACTTGGCTAATTTGATAATTACTTGTGCTTCTTTGATATATATATATATGTATCAGGAGATTAGGACACTAATTCCATGTGACATTATTTACAAATGTGAATCATTAATATATTAATATGTTTCAAATTATTATACACATAAAATAAATGCTTTAAAGCTGTATAAGAAAACAAAAATACATACAGTAATTAACATGCAAATAAAACAACTATCATTTGCTTTGGGTTTTGAGTACTGTTACAATAGAGTGATCCATTGCAACTGTGTCCTACACCATAAAGACTTCAATAATTTGCCAAAAATTTAAAAATGGAAACATTAAAGGACTCTGTGAAAAGTCTCAATCTAAATGAATCAGACCTATAGCTTTCCGAAAACTTCCCATCAAAGGAAGATGGACAATAGGTAATAGCAAGAGTATATCCTCCAGTACTCCACAATCCCACATCACTAGGACCCCCTGAAGTGTCAGCAGCAAATTATATTATTTGTGGTCATCGTGTTCGGAGATGCCGTAGAACTTCGCCTGTAAACAGAAAGACAAAACTCAAATGCAGCCAGCAAGATTTAGATACATAAAAGCATACTAGCAAAGTGAAGGTGTTCTTTCAAACTCAATAGCAATATTAAAGTGTGCTTCTAAAATCTAAATTCAAACCACTGTAAAATTAAGTCAATTTTAAAAAGTGTAAAGTTTTGGGTTGAAGAGATATGCATGCTCCTATGCACCCCACAAAAAGTCTCAGTGTTTTTCATTAGTCCTCTGATTACTAGACCATTACACGAAAAGCAGATAAAACAAGATCTACATGACACACAATAGTTACTGGTGATATGTACTTCAAAACCCAAAAGAAAATTCTGGTTAAATAAAATTGTGTGATTACAACATGCATAGAAGTCAAGGAAATCTAAATTGGGAGAAAAAAGAAGGGAACTTACATAATGGACTTCAAAGAAGATCCATACTGGGATGCAAAAACAACAGGAAGTTAATGAGTTAGAAAAAAAAAAACCCTCAATGATTAGTCCTAGTAATATGACTAACTAGAAGTGGTCTGTGTTAAATTCTTAAAATGTTATAATGCAAGTTGTTTTCATTAAAAACTCAAACTGCACCCAAAATAAAGTGCCGGAAGGACATACACAGCTATGCAACAGTGGTCTGCTGTTCTCGACTTTGTGCAGCCACTCTTTCCTCCTCCTCACTGTCCCAAGAAACAAAATGCTGCAGAGCAACAAACAATAATCTGAATTTGAGTGACAATCACCAATAACAAACGTTTCAACCTGGATAAATTAAGTACTTCCAAAGGAACTTTTCCTAAATGAAATTCCTAAGAATTTGCATTAACAACTTTTGCTTTAGTACATATAAAAATTGTATTAAAACAGCAGCATAATAAATGTTGGTTACACTTCCCACCACACTGTAGACCAGAGCAAGAATACTTTTAACCAGGCACCCACACCAAATGTCTAACATAAGGGAACCTCACCTCATCATGAGCTTCTTGCTGTGAGCGGTTAGTATCTTCCTCATCATCGGAGTCATCTTCTCCAGAAGAGTCTGCAACAATTGTTTGTTTAAAGGAGTATATTTAAACAATATTTTAAAAAAACAAAAAAAAACAGGGGAAATGTATCAATTTTAGATTTATCTCATTATGTACCTTTGCTGAAAGAATTCTCCCCACTGTTTGAGCTGAGAACTTTTGCACGGGTCAGGCTGTCATAGCATGTGAGACACACACGCAGGGGCTTGGATGACTGATGAGGCAAGAGATAGCGTTTGTTGGAGCAAGGGTTGCAAACAACTGCTCCACATTTGCGGCAATGGTGCTGCAATACCAATTATAAATATCAAGAATTTAGATTCCTCCACAACAAATCACCTACACAGTTTACTGGTACCCATTAATTCAAATGAACTTACCCTCCTATTAAGAACGGTGAATTGGGACTTCTTACAGTGCATACATATTACAGCTTCAGCATCGGGAACCCACACAGCAGCATGCTCCTCCACTGCCTTCTTGCCACCTAAGTTATTACATAATAATTGCATAATTATTACATAATTATTTTTCAATTCTTTCAAATCATGTTAGAATCAATAGGGCAGGAGGGATGAAAATGTACAAATCTTTCATTGAGTGATATACTGACAACAAGTGTCTACTTACTCTTTCTTAAAAGATCTTCAATGCACTTATTTATGTGTGCCATCCATTCCTGCTTTTCAGTTGAAGTAGCAGCATATACCGCAAAGGACTTGGTAGAAGTACGAATCACCCATCCATTCCTAAAGTCTATGTTTACAACACAGAGAGAGCAGTGAGCAGAGTGCAGCATGCACACAAGAACAAAGCACCAACAATTGTTACTCACGTCCATCATCTTCCAAAGATTCAAGTTTAACTGCTTCCAGAGGTATGATGTGCTGTTTGTTATACTGTAGAAGTAAAAAGAAATTTAAACATATGCTCCAAATGGATCATGAAATCTTCGGCAAAGCACAAAAAGCTGAATACACCATACCTTTTTCCTGTTCATAAGGATATTTCCGTATACAAGAATGTCATTGAACAAGAAAAATTGACGAGCTTTGGCTCTTTTACGACACATTTTGGTAAGAACTCCTTCCCCTACCAAAACCCGCCCTGGGACAGCCAATGGCTAGAAAAAAGGTACAAAAGTAGAGAGAAAAAGAGACATACTTGATTGCTTTTAATTCAGACTTTTATCCAACTAACATACCTGCCCTGAACTGCCAAAGCAGCTCTCCACAAGTTGAATGCGCCGTGCATTGGCCTCACTGTTCACTGCAAATGTCAAGAGAGCAAGAGTTCTAGAACAGCTCTGATAGAGAAGAATGCATCTTTAGAGGTATACTGTTTAAATCTCTGAAATGACTTGTCAACTGGCTTGTCTCGGCATGCCCTTCATTGACATGACAGTAGGAGATCTAAAAGGAAAAACAGGACTGGCTTCGCTTCATGCACTTTAAAGAAGTACATGAGAATTAACAAACGATTAAACAAAAAATGAAACTATCATGACTAATAAGTTTATTGAATCAAGGGCATCTCTAGATTTGGCATAGGTTATTCTGGAATTTCTTATCAAACACCAAGGTGTGCAACAAAAATAAATTTTGTTGACAGAGTAAATCATTAGAAGTTGAAAAATTCTAATGTGACTGAATTGATAGTGATCTAAAACATAAATAGAGAGAAAATTGAATGAAGTTGAAAGAGAAAACGGTACATACCCAATCTATCCACCATGTTAGAAGACGAATAACGTCAATGAGAATGAGTCATAATTCGCTGACAAAAGCCTAATAAATTAGAGTTGACACTGCCTATAACTTGGATCTGCCCGTAGATTTTTAGCACAAACAATGTCAATTAGATATATTAATCAGAAAACAAAGATACAACACAAAAGGTAGATACGCCGTCACTAGAAGAGTACAGCGACAGGAATACAAAACACACCCTGCTGCTGGTCAAAATTTTGACAGTCGACAGTACGGTTGAGCACACGGGCGACATAGGAATCAGCGACACTAGCGCTCTGCGCTCTCGTCGGCTGCTTCGGT
>NW_026267193.1:450497-456758 GCF_000697945.3 Frankliniella occidentalis | reverse complement strand
GGCGCGGCCGTGCAGGCCGCCATCCTGTCCGGCGACCAGAGCGAGGCCATCCAGGACGTGCTGCTGGTGGACGTGGCGCCGCTGTCGCTCGGCATTGAGACGGCGGGCGGCGTCATGACCAAGATCATCGAGCGCAACAGCCGCATCCCGTGCAAGCAGACGCAGACCTTCTCCACGTACGCCGACAACCAGCCGGCCGTCACCATCCAGGTGTTCGAGGGCGAGCGCGCCATGACCAAGGACAACAACCGCCTGGGCACCTTCGACCTGACGGGCATCCCGCCCGCGCCGCGTGGTGTCCCCAAGATCGAGGTCACCTTTGACCTGGACGCCAACGGCATCCTCAACGTCGCCGCCAAGGACACGAGCTCGGGCCGCTCCCAGAACATCACCATCAAGAACGACAAGGGCCGCCTCTCGGCCGACGAGATCCAGCGCATGGTGGACGAGGCTGAGCGGTACAAGGCCGAGGACGACCAACAGCGCGACCGCGTCGCAGCGCGCAACCAGCTGGAGGGCTACGTGTTCAGCATCAAGCAGGCCATCGACGAGGCCGGCGACAAGCTCCCGGAGCAGGACAAGACCAGGGCGCGCGAGGAGTGCGAGGCGACGCTGCGCTGGCTGGACAGCAACACCCTGGCTGACAAGGAGGAGTACGAGCATCGCCTCAAGGAGCTGCAGCAGAAGGTGCAAGAGGTCATGGTGCGCCTGCACTCGGGCGGCCCGGGCGCTTCGCAGCCCCAGGCACCCCAGGGCTGCGGGCAGCAGGCTGGCAGGCACAACGGCCCCACCGTCGAGGAGGTCGACTAAGCAACCCAGTCATTAGTGTGATAAAGACTTTAGTACAAGTGAGATTCTGGTGTAAATGGCTGTGTGAACACGAGCATAAGTAGCAGTATTACTTTCACTTCCGAAGAGGTGTGTTGTCTGTATATATGTAAGTTTTGTAGATTGAATGTAATGTATAATTAATTGGTTCTGCATTAGCAGTGCGCACTATATTGACTGATTATTTGATAATGTTAATTTAGATAGCGAATGTATATGTTGTGAGAGAATTTGACCTCTTGTTCTCTGTTTAACTGTAGTACTACAAGGATGAATCTGTGTGGGTGAATTATTTAATTCAATAAATTATTAGGTGAGATATTTTTAAACCTGAGTGTTATATTTTCCTTTTGGTCTTTTCATATTATAAACAATTCAGATCAAGTAAAGATTTTCTTCAAACAGTTTATTTAAATACCATTAACATTTACCTTTCAACTCTTGAGAATGTTTTAATTAACCATGGCAAGTTTCACATTGACAACAACAATTGAAAGCAAACTGCTGCGACACTCTTCAACAATTCTTTTTGTTTAGGAGTAAGAGTTGAAGCGAGTTGAAGGCAGTAGAGGCACAGTAGAGAGAACACATAATTGTAAATGAAGTTATGTATGGATAGATAAGGGAACAATTTTTTACAAAAAATTGGGTTACGGCCCACTCACCGAACACCCAACTAACCCAAAGTCCCAGGGTCTTTTCACCCCCTATTATTCACCCAAGGCCTGTTCACCCACATCTCACTCATGCCTGAACAATTCACCCACAAAGAAATTAAATCCGAGGGGTGTTGCCTGCTTGTGGGGTATTGCCGAGGGCAGGAGAGGAGCAGGTGCGGGCTACCGCGATTCAACAAACAATCAAAAAACATTGCCCATAAAATTATAGTACAGAGTTTGCAAGCCACATTTTTATACTATGGACCAAATTTCTGAAGATAGACCATTCTAGCGAGTCCAGATAAGAACACAAACAATCAAAAATTACCATTAGCAGAACTCAAAAACAGCTTGTAAATCACATTGTATCTTTTTTGTAACATACCCTTAAATTCTAAATATTTTTCTCTTTACCAAACGGCTTTTAAAGATTGACATTATATGAGCTTTCTGTAGTGTCTCTTTCCACTCCTTTCTGATTCTTCCCAACGCGCTAGAATGGTCTATTATTCCCAAGTGTGTGTGTGTGTGGGGGGGGGGGGGGGGCACACTCTCATGTTCAAGGGTTTCCTTTACACTATCACTGTACTTCAAACATTGTGACGTCATGTTAAAAGACTAAGACTCGAGTAGCATTGGTTCGAATACTGTGATACATTTGTTAAACTGTAAAACTGTAGCTTGTGGCCTTGTGAAACATTTTGCTTTGTTCATGAAAATAATAATACACCTGGGTGAAAAGCTCCCTGGATCAATAATACTCATGGGTGAATTAACCAGGGCTGAAATACTTGTGGGTAAATTACAACTGGGCCAAAGTTACGTTGGGTCAATCGCTCCCAAATTTCATTGTACTGAGCACAATACTGATTCTTCCAACTCCCAAAAGGGGAGCAGGATATCCTCTATCGATAGAGGTAAAGAACGAGTAAGAAAAGTAAAATCATTATGAGACTGATAAGGCAGCTAAACAACCAATCTCAGCAAGGAAATATTAAAATCTTTCTTAATTTTGAGATTACCTCTGACATCTGTTTTTTCCCATCTGTTGCTTTATCCTTTGAACTACTCACATAATCAATGGCAATTTTATGATTCACATTAGTAAGAATGTCATCTATATCACAGTTTGTGTGTTTTTCTAGCATCTTGCAAAGAGCTGCAATGAACCACGAGCCACACCTGGGATGATGGAATGAAGCATGGTCTGTGAAAAAAATGAAAGTAACCCATTAGGTTAATTACTGTTTAAAAGAAAAGAAAAGAAAAGAAAAGAAAAGAAAAGAAAAGAAAAGTGAATAGATACCTGGAATTGTAGAAAAGAAAAGAAGAAAATCATCCTTTATATCTGGCCATGGCAGGTCCATTTTTGCTGTCCAACCACGTTCTTTGTATGGTAAGAAAGTCTTCCTACTTTCCTGCTTAGAAGATAATGCTACATCACCATCATGAAGTTCTATGTGAGACTGCACATTGTGCCCTCTACAAGACTAGGAAATAAATAAGTAAAAGCACAAAACTGCATTAAGTATGACAATACAAGAAAATGTAAACAAAAAAGAAACCAAGCTGACAATAAACCATCATAATTTTATACTTACTTGTACAAAAATCAGCTTTGGCTTTTTATCTAGAGTAACACAATTTTCAGCCTGAAATGGTTCAAGCAATGTACTTATGTGGTAAATATCATCAGAGGAGAATATGCAATCTCTTTCCAGACCATGTGTAGATACAATTACAACTAGACAGCTTCTTTTAGAATGATCTTCCCTGCTGACTAGAAATAAACCAATGGAAAATATGAAATACTTGGTTTGGGGAAAGTGCAGACAAACACGAACTATTAATAGGCATACATATAATATACCTAGAAGGTAGGAAAAATAAGTCATACCTACCAGCATTTACAAAATCAATTATTTCTTCCTTTGTTTTGTCTATAAATGGTCTTACTTCAAAGCCTAATTTAGTGAAGCATTTTGTCGATTGAGCAACATCTTGGTCGCAACCTTCACGGTAAGACAGGTGATAATCAGGAACCTAAGAGAGATTTTGTGTAAGAAAATTGTCAACTGAGTGATGCTTGGAAAAATAGGAACTTACCTGAAATTTACTGTGGGCAATAATTAGGGCAAGTCCTCTGGAACTGTAGTCCATTTTATATTTCTGTAGGGGGTCATGTTGAGATGTTGAGCCAGACTGCTGAGGCACTTTCACATCTAAGTCTAGATTCTGTAACTCTGTTGATAGTGCATCCTGAAATTTCTTCTTTTCACTTTCATCTATTGGCTTTCCAATAGAGGACAGCTGTGATAACTTCTCCACAAGTTTTTCTGCAACACCAGGTTTATTACGATTGTGATAGTGATAGATCAGCTCTTTTGCAATTTGGAATTGCTTCTGCTGAAATGATTCTTGTGGACCCTCGGTAACTTCTGTTAAAAGTAACAAAGAAAAATCATGATGATCACAGAAGTGGGTTGTGAGACACGTAAAGGGAACACCAGTGAAAAGATGATTCTGAAATATGAGCTAGACATTAGAGGACTAACCAGGGGGCTCATCATGAGAAGTTGTTGTCTGAAGTTGAGATTTATTTTGAGAAAATTTGATAAGCCTTGTCAACTGATGTACTACAACTGGGTTTTGATCAACAAGTTGTTTAACAGATAAGATAATAGTGAGCAGATGAAGAATGCTGCCTTTTGATTTCAACTCTTCAGAAAGAGCTTTCATGAACTTTACATCTTTAAACATAAGAAAATTAACAATTATAGTTACAACCAAATTCAATACATCAAAAGAAATTCGGTTTAAAATGTAAATTCTTACCAGGACATGTAGAGTAAACAATAAGGAAATCGGTGATAACTGGAATTTTGTAAGAGTTAGAATTGCCAGTCTCAGTTTCTTTATATTTTGGATTATCCAAACTGTCACAATGGCTTCCCTTAAAGATGAAAAATCCCAAATTAAAATGGAAAGCTTAGCTTAACACCTTGAGTCCCAGAGATATTAACAGGGGTGACATTTTCCAAAAAAAGGATAGCCACTGCATATGCCTTGGTGGGACTCAACATGTTACCTTCAACTTCAAAAGGGTTATTGCGACTGCTTGTTCATAGCGAACTGGAGCCACCCATAACTTGGGTCACGCAGTCAGGGCCATCCCCAGCGTCCAGCTAATGCTGGTCCGTCTGAGGATGTAAAACCAACAAAACAATAAAAATAGAAAAGAAAAAAACAATAAAAAACAAGTGGCAGATTAAGAAAATGGATTATAAAACATACATTAGGCTCGCTTGCATGAATGAAGAAGATCTTGGGTTTCCCAGCAAGTGTTGGACAGCTGTCAGCGAAAAAAGGTGTCCAGAGTGAATCAAGGTTAAAGAACCCATCTTTGGCGCAAAGGTATGCCTGCTGTCGATATGAGAGCACTGCTATGAATAAACAGTCTCTGTCTGAATGATTATCCGAAGCAACTGTAATGACATGAAAACAAAGTCAAACAAGATAATACAAGAAGAATTCACTTAATTAAGTTAAAGTGATGAATAAAACACAATACCTTCAAGAATGACTTCATTTATCTCAGAAACTGTGAAGTCAGAGTAAATATGAACTTTGAAGCCAATGCTTTCTAAGGTATTTTTAAAGTTTTCGCAGTCCACAATGCGGGGAGATGATTTGAGATTAAGCTGAATTAGAAGAGGGCATGGTAAAATAGAATTTTTCATAACAACTTCAAAAGATTATTTAAAAAAAAAAAAAAAAAAAAAAAAAAACCTACCCGAGGAATAGAAAAATTCTCGTGATTAAAGATCAATGCAAGCCCACGCTCTTTGTGCTCCATGTTGTAGTGTGTGGCATTCTTTTTAGCTGGGGCCATTGCAGATGAGTGTGGCAGTCTATTGTCTTCAGATGCACTGGGCGAGTCTCCAGTCCCAATTGAAGGCATTACTAAAGAGAAGATCCTGGGGAGAAAACAAGATACATGGAAGTAATTATGTCGTCCTACACCCCCCTTCTTTACATTGTCATTGTGATATCTCGATATATTGATTGTGACTGTGATAACCCAGTGATGACAAATTTTTGTCATTATTAATGGAAGAAAACAAGTCACTGTTACTGTCACGGCTGATATTCCTCCTTGGGTGGGACATAGGCTGGAATCCTTGGAAAATTTACCATAGGCAAGTCTTCTAGCTTTTGAAAAATGTGCCCAAATTATAGATTAAGTGTGGAGATTTGGGCTGTTGCCAAAATTGTGGGTCTGTTTTCGGATTATACGACAGGAAAAACTAATGCATACCTAACGCTACGTGCCATTGAAGTGACCAACCATATTCACTGGTGTCATGAGGGAATTACTCACCCCACCCACAAATGTACCGCAAAGGGCAGCAGTCTAACCGCACTTTTCAGCTACTATTTATTTCGTTATGTTGTAGAGGCAAAAATAAAACATATTGTAAGTATTGTTGTTGTCTTTGCGAATGTTGCCGAAAGAATTGTGATTCTTAAATACGAGACGGGAGAAAAAAAATGTCTCGCTGAATATTTTGAAATCGGGACAGTGTGCGATACTTACTTTGTACGTGGAATATTTGCGTAAGAATCAAACAAGGGGATAGTTAAAAAATGAAGTATCCATTTAAGCCAAAATACTTACAAATTACAGACAGCAGCAGCATATTTCTTCCCTTACTGCCGGATACTGACTGACCAGTCTCTTTGTGTCAACTGTCAACGTCTCAACAGGTAGGCC
>NW_026267193.1:449741-450417 GCF_000697945.3 Frankliniella occidentalis | reverse complement strand
GGGGGGGTTGAGTTTGAGTTTTATTGCCACTGAACATAGTACATGTTATGGACATTATGGGGGGGGGGGGCGTATGTGCAGCCGTGGCAGGCAAGTGCTTGAGAAAAAGGCAAGTGAGTGGTGATATATGGTGGTATGACCAGTAGCTGTCAGGAGCTGATCTACTTTGACAGTGTTACGTAGGACAAGTTCAAGGTTCGACACATTCAGTCCCCAAGTTAGGCTGTGTCAGTTCAGTTAGTTTGTCGCTTCCCATTCTCTGTTTTGTTTGTTTTTGTATTGAACTGATGGAAAGTAATTGGGGGAAAAGTTACAAATGTTGAGAAAATTTTCACTTCTTGAAATTTAATTACACAAGGTAAGCCTCATGTGCACTTATTATAACATTAAATAAAATTAACATACTTATGTACACACAACATAAATCAGTCGCAAAAGGAACAAATGTCATTGAGATCGACTTAAACCTAAAATTAATTATAATAATAAACAGGTTCGAAAGACACACATACAAAAAGAAAATGTGAAACATCAAATGGTTCATACTTCAGGCCCCAATTATCATAGCTTCATTTTCAATGTGAGACTCGGTCTTGTCCTTGCCGGTGACCTCCTTGTCCACCTGATCGTTGGGAGAGACCGTCTGCGCTTCCTCCGCGGCGTCCTTGACGGCAGG
>NW_026267193.1:422277-448886 GCF_000697945.3 Frankliniella occidentalis | reverse complement strand
GAGCGGTTTTATTGGACAGCGGTCGCGGGAGGGGGCGTGCCGCCGCGGTGGTGGGGGAGCCAGTGACTCGCTGCGCGCGAACCGTCCCGGGCGTTCGGGAAAATTCGGGCCCCGAGCGTCGGCGGCCGAGCGGCTTCGGGTCGCTTCGGGTGCGAGTGGCGGGAAGAATCGCGAGACGTGGGGAAGGATCCAGAATGGGGTAGAAGGGACGCTGCCCCCGTCTTCGCGCAGCCCAGGAGTGGGGAGGGGAGAGGCGGGGGCAGGGGGCGGGCGGGCAAACAGCTGATCCGCCTGACGTCTGCTGTGCCTTGGCTGTGCTATGGTGACGCGTCGTGGGGCGGCGGCGTGTTTCTTGGCTGATGAAAATATTTTTGTTGTTCGGCTAAAAGCGAACTTAAGATTTCCTGTGTGATGTGGGAGAATTAATTTAGATATCGGTACCAGGTTGAGAACATCAGCGCCCTTGCTCACCCCCCCCCCCCCGAAATAAGTATTACACTAGGCGCCCTCAGGGGGAATTGATAAAACACGCCATGCTTTTCGCCCTTTCCCCTTTGACAGCGAAAAATACCCGCTGGTTCAAAATGGGCCCTGCAACTTATCTTACTTGTAGGGTATCTTGAGGTAGGCCTACTTTATTCCGCGTCTTATTATTCGATCCCAGATAGTCACTCCACTCCACCGAGGCGTCACAAGCCTTAACACCCCCCCCCCTTTCCACCACCACCCCACCCCCAGGTCATACTTGACCACACTTGCAAGCCTCAATCTCACCCCAACCCCCTCCCGAATGACTCCTGTCTTGTGCAGTGGCGCACCCTTTAGAAACGTTAACAATCTTTGTTAGTAATTAAACGTACCCGACTTAAAGAGATGTGCGTAAAAATTTAAAACATTCCGGTCAGGAAGTGTGGCAGGCAGTATGACACCTACGGGTGTGAGGCAAAATATCCTACGCCGAATGATGGGAGACGGTGGGAGACCCCCCCCCCCCTCATGTGCGCTGTCTGATATGCACGACCATCGAGCGGGCCTGCACAGCAACTGTGTACAGCAACATTGCCAAGATTGCCAGATTGTTCAATGAATGTCTTTATTTTGGATCATACAACGCCTGTAGGCAAAACTACAGTATGCAAAACAAAACTACTTGCACCCCGAATTCAGGCCAAAAGCATGGTTTTTGGGTCTAATGACTAGAGGTTGCAGAACATTTTCGTAGACTGCCAGGGAGGATGTATACACCAGATTGCCGTAGTTGTGGCCCCCGTTTGACGACCCTGCCGGGTTCGTTTAAAACCTGACGTTTGTGTGTCACGTCACGCATAACTAAATGTCCATGCCTAGTGCAAGCACCAATGCTCGCATATGGGTTTGCCTACTTTCAGAGGGGCCATCGGTGGTTTACGCGCCGGGGAAGTAGGCAACCCGCCCGCACCGGCCGGTGCATACAAATATGCAGTGTGTGATGGTCTATTATCATGTCGTTAAGTGGTGTGAGGTTCTCTCTCTATGAACGGCACAATGTACAATTTCGACGGTATATTTACACTATGTACCAGGTGTCTGATTCACGCCGCGCACTTCTGTAGGTATATACTGTACCGCATGCACGAGTGCGAGCGGGCTTGCCTATCGCCCCTGTCCCGCGAGTAGGCAACCCGCCCGCACTCGTGCATGCGGTACAGTATATACCTACAGAAGTGCGCGGCGTGAATCAGCCACCTGGTACATGTAGTCGTCGCCAGGAGCAGTGAGGTGTTCACATTACATCCGAGGAGCGAGTTTCTACGACTGTGTGACAGTCTCCGAGGGCCGCACGCAGGCGGGCCCTATAGTGTATTTCGACTAACGGAGGAAGAAGAGTAGCGGTTAGAACTTAAACGTTACCGATTGGTTGAGAGCTTCCCGCATCTGCAGGGTGGTCCATAGACCCCTCTCTTTATTTTGCTTATACTGTACCACATGCAGGCGTGCGGGCGGGCTTGCCTACCACGACGTCTTATGGCCCCGTGTGAGTATGCAACCCGCCCGCACGCCTGAATGCGGTACAGTGAAAACAAAATAAAGGAAGGGGTCTATGGACCACCCTGTATGTCACGCTCGGCCAATCAGGAACCATTATCTTCTACCCGCTATTCTTCTTCCTCCGTTAGTCGAAATACACTATTTAGCAGGCAGGCCCTTCCCAATCCCTGAGGCCTGCTTCCTTGGTTCAACCTCCCTGGCCGATTTCCCTCTATGTTCTTTTCATTGTAACATTTCATCAGCACGACAGGACATTGCCCGTACAGCCAACTCCCTTTCTCTCTAGCCACCTCTCGATTCTTCCAGAACCTTCCGGTCTCCATGCTAAGGGACGGTGGTGTAGAGAGGGGAAGGGGCGCTCCCCCACCAGGCCGCCGCCGACCAACCAGAGCGCGGTTCTAGACGCTTCGAGAGCGCCCAGAAAGCGCGCGCGGGTTCGAAGCGGCCGCGCGGCAGGCCTGGCGCGCCGCGCCCCCACCACCGCAGCCGCCGCGACCGCCCCGCTATAAAACCATTTCGGCCGGGCAGACGGGTCAGTTTTGATTCAGCAATCACAGCGACCAGACGCGAGCGACAACGCGAAGTCTAGCGACTTTCTCTGTTCGTGACAGCGAGCTTTAAGTGCGAAGTGCAGTTTTTCTCCGAGTTTTGTGAACGAGTATCTCAGCATCAAAATGCCAGCAGTGGGAATCGACTTGGGCACCACCTACTCCTGCGTGGGCGTGTGGCAGCAGGGCAAGGTGGAGATCATCGCCAACGACCAGGGCAACCGCACCACCCCTAGCTATGTGGCCTTCACCGACACCGAGAGGCTGATCGGCGACGCGGCCAAGAACCAGACCGCCATGAACCCCAAGGACACCGTGTTCGACGCCAAGCGACTCATCGGGCGGCGCTTCGACGACCCCAAGATCCAGGCTGACATCAAGCAGTGGCCCTTCAGCGTCATCAGCGACAGCGGCAAGCCCAAGATCCAGGTTACATTCAAGGGTGAGCGCAAGGTGTTCTCCCCGGAGGAGATCAGCTCCATGGTGCTGACGAAGATGAAGGAGACGGCCGAGGCGTACCTGGGCAGCACGGTCCGGGACGCGGTGGTCACCGTGCCCGCCTACTTCAACGACAGCCAGCGCCAGGCCACCAAGGACGCGGGCGTCATCGCGGGGCTCAACGTCATGAGGATCATCAACGAGCCCACGGCCGCGGCGCTGGCCTACGGCCTGGACAAGAACCTCAAGGGCGAGCGCAACGTGCTCATCTTCGACCTGGGCGGCGGTACCTTCGACGTGTCGGTGCTCTCCATCGACGAGGGCTCCCTGTTCGAGGTCAAGTCGACGGCCGGAGACACGCACCTGGGCGGCGAGGACTTTGACAGCCGGCTGGAGTTCAAGCGCAAGTACAAGAAGGACGTGACGAGCAACCCCCGCGCCCTGCGTCGCCTGCGCACCGCGGCGGAGCGCGCCAAGCGCACGCTGTCGTCCAGCACCGAGGCCAACATCGAGATCGACGCGCTGTACGAGGGCATCGACTTCTACACCAAGGTGTCCCGGGCCCGCTTCGAGGAGCTGTGCGCCGACCTGTTCCGCGCCACGCTCACCCCGGTCGAGCGCGCGCTGCAGGACGCCAAGATGAGCAAGAGCGACATCCACGACGTGGTCCTGGTGGGCGGCTCCACGCGCATCCCCAAGGTCCAGAGCCTGCTGCAGAACTTCTTCTGCGGCAAGTCCCTCAACCTGTCCATCAACCCAGGACGAGGCCGTGGCGTACGGCGCGGCCGTGCAGGCCGCCATCCTGTCCGGCGACCAGAGCGAGGCCATCCAGGACGTGCTGCTGGTGGACGTGGCGCCGCTGTCGCTCGGCATCGAGACGGCGGGCGGCGTCATGACCAAGATCATCGAGCGCAACAGCCGCATCCCGTGCAAGCAGACGCAGACCTTCTCCACGTACGCCGACAACCAGCCGGCCGTCACCATCCAGGTGTTCGAGGGCGAGCGCGCCATGACCAAGGACAACAACCGCCTGGGCACCTTCGACCTGACGGGCATCCCGCCCGCGCCGCGCGGTGTCCCCAAGATCGAGGTCACCTTTGACCTGGACGCCAACGGCATCCTCAACGTCGCCGCCAAGGACACGAGCTCGGGCCGCTCCCAGAACATCACCATCAAGAACGACAAGGGCCGCCTCTCGGCCGACGAGATCCAGCGCATGGTGGACGAGGCTGAGCGGTACAAGGCCGAGGACGACCAACAGCGCGACCGCGTCGCAGCGCGCAACCAGCTGGAGGGCTACGTGTTCAGCATCAAGCAGGCCATCGACGAGGCCGGCGACAAGCTCCCGGAGCAGGACAAGACCAGGGCGCGCGAGGAGTGCGAGGCGACGCTGCGCTGGCTGGACAGCAACACCCTGGCCGACAAGGAGGAGTACGAGCACCGCCTCAAGGAGCTGCAGCAGAAGGTGCAGGAGGTCATGGTGCGCCTGCACTCGGGCGGCCCGGGCGCGTCGCAGCCCCAGGCACCCCAGGGCTGCGGGCAGCAGGCTGGCAGGCACAACGGCCCCACCGTCGAGGAGGTCGACTAAATCAACCCAGTCATTAGGGTGATAAAGACTTTTGAGAAAGTGGGATTTTAGTGTTAATGATGTGTGAACATGTTTAGTTGCAGCATTTCTTTAAATCCAAAGAGGTGTATGTGTGAGTGTGTGAGTGTGTTACTACATAAGGTGCTTATCTTATTTATTGTTTTTGCATTTGCTATGTTGACTGATTAATTGTTAATGTAAATCTAGTTTGCGGCTATTACACATGTACACTTGATGTAATAGTTTTGTTTCCTGTGGAACCGTTATATGTTGCAAGCAGAAAACTGTGTTGGAAATAATTATTTCAATCAATAAATTATTTTATATATTTTTTTAAACCTTTCTATTTTTCTTCCACTTGCTCTCCTTGCCTGTTTTTATTTACAACAACAACCGCCCCACCGTTAACAAAGGTCAAATAAATCACCCATAGTAAAGTTTGATATGCATTAATTAGACTTGAATGTGCTAATTTTCAAAAAGTATTAGTCGACTTATCTAATTTTGCTTTGTTGCATCTCTTTCTTTAAAACATCTTTGAAAAAACGATAGAACGGTAGTACTGGCAACAATAAAAAAATCATTCACATACAGATAACCTAACCACAATGCACTTACTTACATTCAGTATTTTGTTTGAATCACACATGTTTCACTCGGCCAGAAACTTGTTTGGAAACTTGTGACGAAGTTCCCACTTGAGAAAGGTTCCCAAGTTCCTTTTAAAAAGTCTCTTTTAAATTCACACTGAACCCGCGAAACCACCATGTGGTGTGTAAGGTCTCTTTTTGCCAACCTTTTTAATTATAATTTTATTTAAGTGGCCCCTTTAAACGGTATTACTATGCTTTGATCAGTTGAATATATTTTTTAATTTATCAAAATAGTTCCACACCTGTGAATTTTATCAATTTTACTTGTAGAAACGAATGTTCTTTCTTTACATCAAGTAATTTACGTTGGTGCGAAATGAATCATGCCATCCGAAGAAGAACAAAACGCGCCACCGGTTTCCAGCCGGCGCGATCACAACAGAGAATGCAAATGTTTGAAGCGTGTCTGCTCTCTACTTGTATATATCTTCGCTGTTTTGTTGTCTAACGCTATGCCATCATAAATTGTGCGATGGGTCGGTTAAATCTTTTACTGTGTGTAGCGGCAATAAGTGTGTTTTTCGTGGACTGTTCAAAACTAAATGTACCGAGGGTGCTTCTCCCCTTGTTCAATGATGTATCCACAAATTTTACTCTTGAAGTAACGGATGGAGGCTGTTACAAATGGTATGATTACATTTTGTTCGGTCCTTTTGATTTTTATCTTTTCTATTGTAAGACATTTTATAGAGCACTGTTAATTTAGTCTGCTCTTTGATGTAGCATCAACCTGCCCTCAGTGGTACCATAACCTTTCAGTTCTCATTCAACCCAGGTGTCTTGGCGGTTGGGTTTACGTTCTTTTATACTATTTTTTTAAAATTCGTTTTTCAGGACTTTATCTCGAGAAGATGTCATTCAACTAACTCCACTTAATGTGCAATTTGGCACTCAGTGCTCGACTCAAGTTGTGTTATCTCCAATCACTAAAGACAAAAAGAGAAATACAGTGGTTGTCTTTGCGGAGGAAGTGCGTTCTAGACAAATTATTCCCTGTGATGTGGATGTCGATGTTATTCACTCATTACAGATTGTCACTCGTACTCGAGAGCTTTATGTTGAAGAAGCTCCTCAGAGATTTGAAGTTAGTGCTTATGATGATCAAGGTAGGATATTGTCTTAAATTATCAGAATATCCGAGTAACTTACATTTTTTATGTCCAGAGATAAACAATTGCCTAATTATTTTGTTATTTTTCTTGTGTAGGAAACCAATTTACAACTCTTCTTGGTATTGAAATGGATTGGGCAGTATCTTCAGTGGGTACCAGTGGCATTATCAGTTTTATGCCCTTCAAAGAATCGCCGTATGATACTCCTCCCAGTGTCGCTCATTTTGATCAGATTGGTATAAGAGGGCATATCATTTTACTAGAGGGCATTAAGACTGGCACAGCTAAGGTTTGTTGCAAGACAAAACTTTGCCTACTCCAATCTTAAGAATTTCTTTTTAAATAGCCCTTTTCTCTTTAGGTGTCTGTGAAACTACCTCAGAAAGAATATAGGCACATCAATCCTGTAGAAGTTCAGTTAATGGTGGTTGCCAATTTACTCATTGATCCTGCAGATGTTTATTTATTACCTGGTGATTCTATAAAATATCGCATTCTACAGGTAATACTATCATAGACAAGTTCTTGTCTGAAAATATACACTGTTGGTCTTCACTTTTTGGCATTTTTTCAGATTCGCCATGGTAGACTGCATGAAATTGAATTACCATCAAGCCAATATTACCTTGAAATGGAAGATACTGAGATTGCCTCCATTGACTCCTATTCTTCTGAAGCCCAGGCCTTACAAGTTGGTCGAACTAAAATTTCACTGAGAGACAGGAACGTTGATCCTAATGTTTCTGGTCTTCGTGTCCCTCAAGCAACAATCAATGTTGCTTTACCAGCCTTTATTCATCTTGTGTTATTACCCCATCGCCACTGGTCAGTCCTTGTAGATGACAAACATGTAATTACTGTGGAAGTATTTGATAGGTGAGTTGTTTCAATCTTTAACTTCCATACCATGATTCATTAATATAAGGTATCAGTAAACTTCATTTTGTATGTTATAGGTCTAACCACAAATTTCACATTAATGATGGAAGGGTTGACGTGACTGTTCCTAGTGAACTTTTTCATGTCGACTCCACTTCTGTCAATGGAACTTTTAATTCTGGTTGGGCAGTGAAGCCTGGCACAGCAAGAGTTCAAGCAGTATTGAAAGGAGTTGTCACTCCCAGAGGTACAGAATATCCACTCAGAGACAAGGTATCAACTGAAGAGGACATGCTCATTTATTCTAGAATGGAAATTCACCCCGAGACTGTCGTGCTTCCATGGGACCCCCGAATTCGTTCAAGGTTTGGAATATATACATTGCCTGAGATTAAACTCACTCTGGATGATTTGTATCTAGTCACTGCAATTGTGTTCTTTTAGTATCTAACCTATCTGTACACTATCTTTTCTGAAATTAAGGTATGAAGTTCCATTGCAATGTAAAGGAGGAGATGGTGCCTTTATTTGGAGTAGTTCAAATACATCAGTAGCAACCGTATCGGCATCTGGTTTGGTTCGTACAAACACTCTTGGCCAATCAACAGTTACTGCAGTGATGGTAAATAATCCTCACAATCAGGCAACTGCGTCGGTCACTGTTCTTCCCCCAAGTCGACTGAAAATACTAGGTTTGTTGGAACTTCTCATGTGCCTGGTTTTAAGTTGTCATTTATCTTCAGAACTTTAAAAAAAAAAAACATTATTTTTTTATTTTTTTTATTTTTATTTTTTTTTGTAATTTTTAGATTCTGGTTTGGAAGCTGAAATTGGTTCCCCAATACATCTGCAAATTGCTATATTTGCAAAGACTGCCTCTGATGCAGATGACCTTCCATTTACGATGTGTCATGATTTGCCCCTTACTGTCACAATCTCTGATGATAACTTTGTTCAAAGTGAATCAGTGGGAGGGACTCTCACTGATGGGGCGTGTACAATCATCACTGTTACTGGAAAATCTCTTGGGACAACCAAGGTATATTTTTCTTTGTTGTTTGAAGAAGTCTCTTGCAATCCAACAGTTCTGTGTTGATTTAATCTAGCTCAATTTTTATTAATACTTACTTTTATTGAAGGTTACTGTGTTGTACAGTGAGGGCGATATTGTTCTGGAAGACAGTGTAATGATCGCAGCTTTTCGGCCTCTCTCTGTTCTACACCCACCCTCAGGAGAAACTGTCCTAGCACTTGGAACATCAAGGCAGTTAGTTTTTGTTGGTGGGCCTAGACCTTGGCCTGGAAGGGGCTCTGAGCACGGCAAAGTCATCTCACAAGGCGAAAATGCTAAATCTAAAAAGGATATGCTAGAGGTATCCTGTCTTCATATTTCCTTTGACATTTTATAAAATTATATTGTTTTCTAATCTATGCTTCTATTTTTAGATTGGAGAGCTCCCACATTTATCCATTGATGTGCGTGATAGATATGTGTACACTGTGCTCTGTCGTGTTTTAGGGGAGACTAAGGTTACCCTCACAGTTTTTAGTGAAGGCCGTTCTGGGCAGCGTATTGAATCAACTGCATCTGTAAGCTTTTTGAATTTTTATTTTAAGTTTGTGTCAATAGGGGTTGTACTTGGTTGTTTACTTGTAAATAAAATTTGTTTTCAGGTAAATGTTTACTGTGCCAAACCAAGATTTGCCCTCTTGAAAGCTCTTCTGAAAACTGATGGACACTCTTTGTGTCCCATGAATGTCAATGCTGAAAGAGTTGCTGTACAGAGCTCCAGGGACTTGGAATTAGAACTCCAAGTTACTGATGTTCATGGCAGAGTATTTGATAATGTGACATCCATTCACATGGAGTGGTCTGCTAATCCAAACTCTCTTAGCCTATTTACTAGCAAAGATGGTACATTCTCGGAGCATATCCATGATAATGGTTTAACTCTACCTTTGCGGAACTACCAGGTAAATGACAAATTTTCAAATTTTATACTATTTCTTTTTCAAATTGGTTCTTACATTTCTGAGTATTTCTATAGGTTGTCCAACCCTATGGAGAAACAGGTGCTGTTGACATCACAGTTCGATTAATTGGCTATAGATCTGCTGTTCTTCGTCCCAAGCAAATCACTCCTGAGTGGCCTCCATTTGCCATTAAAAGTGATAAAGGGCCTGTAACTCCTGACATTAGAGCGACTTTAAGTTTACTCTTTGTTAGTGATACTTTGGTTACCCCAAACCAAACTATTTTGTTCAATCATCCTAGCAGTAAATTAATTCTACAAGTATGTATTTGTACGCTGTGTGGACTTTTTAGGGTTGTTACATAAAGTGTTATGTTACTGAATTCATGTACCTGGATGTAAATATTTTGTAGGTGAGTCAGGGATCAGGATACTTTGAACCCCAACTTGAGAGTCAAGATGTGGCAAATGTTCGGTATCTAGAGCATACTCAGACATTGGAAATTAGACCAATTTCAACTGGCATTGCTCACTTTGGTTTAGTGGACTTGTGTTTACCGTCTCGTCCTGCAACTGTATCTATCACTATTGTTGGTGTGCACAGTCTAGTGGTTGATGTTGCAGATTACTTACAGAGAGGAAAACAAACTTTGTGCTCAGTACACATTCTAGACACAATGGGAAATCCTCTTCAAGTACGTTAAATTTAATATTTCTGGAGAAGCAACTGTTTTTTGAATTCTGTTTCTTACTTTGCATGTCATTTTTATGAACTTTCCATGTGAAAATTTGTGTTTTTCAGCTATCAGATCTGCGGTTGTTAGAATTGCGCCCTCAGCTAGAAAAGAGCTCTTCAACTATTATAAGTGTTAAGGAGTATGAATCTGATCCTGAAATGGATAAGCAACTTGGAATTACAAGACCAGCTTCTCCAGGCGAATTTCGTTTTGTAGTTCAAGGTCTTACTTTAGGAGATGCAACATTATTCTTTACCACTGGTTTTGGAACCTATGAAGTTCGCAGCCCTCCGGTAACAATTCAGGTACATTTCTAAATTATTTTATTTTTATTATTGCATACTTTTTCAGACTAAAATTTAAAAATGCTTTTAATTATTGTATTTGTCAGGTGTTTGATCCTCTTCGTCTGTATCCTCGTAATATGACATTGTTGGTTGGAAGTCAAATGACAGTAGGTGTTTCTGGAGGACCCAGCCTTGGATTGCAACTTGAGTTTTCAGTTTCACGACCAGGCTATGTGCAAGTTTCTGATCTTGGAATAGTTGAAGGGGAGAAAGTCGGCGACACCCAGTTGACAGGCCAAGCAATTGGTGTCAGCAAAGTCACTGGGAATAAGATCATTTTTTCTGAAGTAAGTAACCACTGCTTTTTTACCACTGGAGACCTCTGGTAGGTAATTGTGTCTCTTTAAGTACTAAATATCTATTGATTGATTTCAGGATAGCATTGATGTCTTTGTAGTCCCTATTACGGGTATTCGCATAGAGTCACCCTTGACACGTCTTAAAGTTGATGCTATAATGCCCGTGTGGGCAAGTGGACTTCCAGACCCTCTTAGTCCGCTTGTACTTGGGACAACAAGGCCAGCTCTTGCCTTTGAATGGGATTTATCTTCCAGAGAGGTACAGGAAGAAATCTGTGAATTACTTCTTTCTAACATAATGTGTGAACCTCATTGAAGTTTCTTCACCTAATTGCACACTGTTTCACAGGTTGCTGAAATTACTGATGTATTGGTTGAAACTGGTATGGAAGTAACAGATGAGCATCGCATTTCCATTCGCGTGAAAGCCTTATCCCCTGGCCGAACAACACTCTCATTATCAGTTTTTGCTCCTCCTGCTATGACTGGCACGGCAAAGGTAAATAAATATTTAAATTTTAGCATTTAAATTAATTTTGTTTACATTTTTGTATTGAATGTCACCAGTAAGTTACTTATATGTTTGTGGATATTCAAAACATATTTTTCTGTTTGTTTTAGGGTGAACTGTTCGAAGAATCTCTTCAGTTGGAAGTGTATGAAGAACTTCGCCTAACTCAGCCTCCATCAATTGTTGGGAAAGATTTCTCTGGCTTACTTGTAGCACCGGAAACTCAGATGCAACTTCGCTCCAATCGAGATGGTCTATCAAGGGTATATTACAGGTAATTCATTATTTGACACTACATCTCTCTTTTGCAGAATATCTTGTTTCAGGAAGTATCAAAATTAAAGAGCAATCTTTACTGTTTCTTACCTTTTCTTGAAATTTTGTTTCTTTCCTATTATAGTTTGCAGGGATATCCTCCTGTTGGCAGTGCAGATAGTAACATTCGTGATCCAAGCACAGTTTTGACACAACAGAACTCTATTTTATCTCTTTCAAACAATGGTTTATTAACTACTCACTCATCTACTGGGAGAGCAGCAGTTATAGTCTCATCTATTGATGAATCTAACATTAGGCAAACTCTAGGACTCAGTGTGGAGGTAAGCATTGAACATATACAATTCATGTTCTTCATATTGTTTTGGATTACTCAAGGTTTTATTATAAATCTAATCAAATACCCTCTCTTTAAAAGGTGAAACCAGTTCATTATATCATGACAACTGTGAAATCTGCTCTCCATATCTCTCCTGGTATATCTGCGAAAGCTTTGCCTAAAGGGCTAGAGCTACAATTAGAAATCACTTATCATGACAACACTGGATCAGTGTTTGCTGCAACACGAACTGACATCAGTGTCAGAGCAAGTCGAGCTGATATTGTTCAAATGCGGCGCCCATCTGATTCTGATCAAATTGCCAGCAACTCAACTTTCTTCTCTAACCTGGTTCATGCAGGAGATACTGTGCTTAAAATTTCTGATAACCTTACTCCGTCTCAAGCAGCAGACTACATTAAGCTCCCAATTGAAGAGTTTATATTCCCTTCGAAAGTAAGTATTGCCTACTTATTTTCACTGAACTTCTCTTTGTCCACAATATTACAAACTATGTTTTATTTTCAGTCAAGGGTAGCTGTAGGCGATCTCATTTGCTTTTCAATGCCTTTGGCCTTGCCAACTGGTGAAATGGGACATTGGTCATCAGACAACCCACAAATCTTATCTTTAGATCATGATTCTGGTCTGGGCCGAGCGCGTGTACCTGGTGGACCTGTGTATGTGAAGTACCACCTAGATGACCATGTGGTTTCAAGCACTGAATTAGAAGTGGTCCCAATTACATCGGTAATTAAATCCATTTTTGCTGTTGTTTGTGTGTTAGTAATAACTGAGTTTTTAATACTGAGTCTTCCTCCCTTTCAAAATGTCAGATGGCTTTTGTTAACAATGTAGGAAACCCCCTATTCAGCTCAACTGCTGCACTCGACGAAGTTTATAGAGTGGGTTTAATCCTAAATGGTGAAAGTGAAGAAAGTAAATTAAGTAATCTCATAGTGAAAAATGAAGATGTAAGCTGCATAAAATCTGGACCAGTCCCCTTATCAGCTTTTCCATTCTCTTGTGAAGCAAGATTTAATAGTCCAGGCATACCTATGCAGATATCGGATGTTTTCAAAATTCAACCTGTGTTTGATGCTATTTCAGGTATCTTATTGGACTCAAAGTTGTAGCTTTAGACTTTTTAAGATATTTTTCTTGCGGCTTTCTAAGTAACAGCATTTTTCTTCAGGGCGTTATGCATGTGAGCTGAGGCCGATTGGTAAACTGTCATTTGAGATCAGTCAACTCAGAACAAATGTGACACTCCGTGCACGCGCTGCATCCTGGGCAGGGGAGGCTGCGTCGGCGCCACTAGTATTGCCATTTTTGCCATCTTTTTATCTGGATAGTCATGAAGTTGTTCTCCCTGGTGGGACTCCTGGGAAGTTGGAAATCAAAGCTGTACCAGAAGTTCTAGCTCAGATTCAGGTATATATATATATATATTTTTGTCTTATTTCCAAACTAAATTACACATAAGCATTTTTAATTTTGCTAATATTTTTGTTGTAGGTTGTACCTTCTGATGATGGAATGGTCTACATATCAAGTCCTCAGTATGTTGGTGACCAAAGTGTTGTTTATCAAATAAGTCTTACCAGCAAGTTTTGGGGTAATGCTGCTATAAATGAACTGAAATATGTCAGTGTTATTTCTTCATTAACTAATCAGAATGTTAAGGTAGTACTATTGTTCTTATTTATTTCTTCTACCTAGTTTTTCCTTATCCATTTGTTAACATCCATCATTAATTAATTTTTTTAAAACAGATTGCCATTAAACTTCGAATGGACCCCGACCAATGGGGAGCTCCCTGTATGGTTACTCCTGTCAGCTCCCTTGTGGATATTGCCTATTCAAATCGACACTTACTTATCATGGTCGCTTCAATCATAGTTATATCCCTTGGTACACTGTATATCTATGTGGCTTTCATCAAGCCCTTCTTAGTTGCTCCTCAACCAATGTACCAATTAGGTAAGTGTATCCAGATGTCAAATTTAGCTAGAGAAAAAAAATGAAGAACCTAATGCAATCTGTCTTTAATTTCAGGCAATGCTCATAGTCACTCTCCAGGCTTTCAAACTTATTTGTCTCCAAGGTCGAACTTTTCACCTAATGATGTTTCTTTTCAACGCTCCAGTCCCTTGAATGAAACGCCTGTGTATGGTGATCCCCGATTATTATATAGCTCACCCCGTCACCGAAACCTTTCTCCTGACTTTTAAGGTTACAGGGGTTTGCATTTGTTGTCTAGTCCTCATATCATTACCATATTTTCTGATTAATAGGACTGAAGATTAGGGGAACTATTTCAAAACTTTTTATAGCTTTCAATTCGAGCATAGAAAATTTTCTCCAGAAATTACCCTGAATAGTCTAATCTAATTTCTTTGGCATGAAATAGAAGTATGTTGTATGTAAAGGGGAAAAAAATGCTGAACTTATACGTTAATTTAAATTTCTTAGTTAAAACTTCCTATTTATAACTGCCTTAGGGTAGCACTGTATGTGACTCAAATAAAGAGGGCCAGTTACATTTTCGTGTTCTCCAGTATCCTAAAATCTTTATAGCTCATTGTGATACTAATGATGTTGTATTCTATTTTTTTATCATAACAATCCAGCAAGTTTGTTTCTTTTTCCATTATTTTATTGTAATGAGAATCAGTTCTTTGTTTTCTTTAAGACTATTTTGGGGGGGGGGGGGTTAATATCTTAAAAAGTGTTAAAAGTTTTAATTATGAAAATTGTGAATTTTCTGTTCTTTGGTGTGTATTTGTACAGAAGGTATAATTATAAATTTGGTTTCCTTTACACATATTACTACAGTATGTATTTAGTTCTTTGTAAATTGAATAATTTTATATTCTGTGCCACTTCCTCACTCTTTACTGATGGCTGTTACCATTAATTGTCTCTGTACCGACATTTTTGTACCTTAATACTAGTAATTGTTCTAATAGAGCTTTTGTGTGTATAAAAATGTTCAGCAATTTTTGAGAACGAGAGCAGCTCTTCAGTTACGTAGTCTTACAGAACAAGATAGACTGTATTTTATTTTCTTGTATGAAAGGATAAATGATTAATAGGCTGTCAATTTTGTTTTTCTAATAACCATATGTGTACTGTGTGTGTGTTTATTATTAGTGATATTTGTCAACTTGATGCTCTCAATTCTTAATGAAGAATGAGTGTGTACCACTCTGGGTGTATGTAGGTGTGTGTGTGATACTTTTATTATGTTAAATGTGTTACACTTATTCAAGGTGTGATAATAGTGATGCAGTGCAACTTAATGAAAAATGTCAAAACGAATCAGCAACTCAATGTACTTACAGTCATGTTTTTTTTTTACCATGTATTTTGTTTCTTAGGTAGTTTTTGGAAGATTTGTCCTTGCTTGAAATCTCATCATAATGTCAATAAATGAAAAATTGGCTTTCCACCTTAACTGGGCTAAATTCTACCTTTTCCACCACAATTATTCTCTCAAATGAATTCCATTAGAACTTTTTTCCTTAAAAACAGAAACCTTGTAGTTCAGTTTCTGTCCATGGGTTGTTTTTTCTGCATTGGCTCGATTGGCTCAAAATAGAGGCCCATTAGTTCTATGTCTCCTGGTTGTGTGCTCAGAGAGATACATTTTGGTTTAAAGTTTTGAACCCAAAGCGGGACGCTGTATGACGTCATCTCTGCTGTTTCTCTCCCGTCCCCGTGCCATCGCGGTCACGTGGTCACGTGTCAAAACACTCCCGTTGAGGTAGGGTGGGGGTGTGGTTCGGCGAAATGACGTGTGTCGATGAGTAATCCCATGTATCGTCAAAGTTCCGCCCAAGTAGAGGGTTCATGACTGAACTGTGAAGAAAGAACCAGTGTCAGGAAGCATGGCACAAGTGCAGACACCCCCTGCTAATGCTCCCCCTCCAGCATGGTTGATAGCGCTGGATAAGAAACGTGAAAGGGTAAGCGTACACACA
Organism: Frankliniella occidentalis; assembly: GCF_000697945.3. Lineage (NCBI taxonomy): Eukaryota > Metazoa > Arthropoda > Insecta > Thysanoptera > Thripidae > Frankliniella > Frankliniella occidentalis. The sequence goes on along the minus strand of NW_026267193.1, from coordinate 433,192 downwards.
GCAGAAGCGTTGTTTACATATTGGGGAAGTGTCTACTGTGGATACTTTAGTAGTTTTTTACGTGACAACCATTTATTCAACAATTATCCGCTGTCGAATCTAACCAAAGCAAATGTTATTCTTAATAGTTACGGTCCTTATTGTTTATTTCGCTTTTATCAGGTTCACCGACTTGGACATGAAATCGGAGCCGGTTCGCGTTGCTTGGTCTGCAATGATGACTGCCCTGGCCTGGATTTACACTTTTGGAGGAAGATATGTCGAAATTGCAAATGCAAAAAGGAGGAACACGATGTCATTGATGATGATTATTACATGGAGCAGTTTGAAATTCTTCTGGGTTCCAACCATTCCAACAACCGACCTAATAAAGCCTGTATGTATTCTTCTCAGTTTTTCCTATCAGTTTGTTGCCTCGAGATTTTTCCTTGCTTTTTCTTGTACTATCAGTTGACTTGTTAAACCTATTTTTGATTGCAGTCCTGGAAATGTTAGAGAAACACACAAGTGCAGGATTTAAAAACAAGTTAAAGAGTCTTGCATTTGATTGGGTTCCACCAGATGTCTCACCTATTATCGCAGCAGAGTATATGCAGGCCTTACCAGCAAACAAACTGCCCATTAGTGGCAGTGATGGGGCTCTCTATAGGCGCCAACAACTTGAGCGCCAACTACCATTGCATGACTTGGATGCAAACCAGTGCCACCAGCTGACCGATGCTGAAGTAGAAAATTTGGAGAAATATCTGGAAAATCTCAAAAATAATGTGGTCGGTCAAGGTCGAGTAACTAAGTTGAGTATTCCAACTTCAAGCTCACTTGATTCGTTGCAGAAAGTCTGTACCTACAACAGTGTGCCAAAACCATACCAGTCAAGTATTGGGAGCAGCACATCATCTAACACTCAGCCTCATTTTAATGTAGAAGGCCAAGTAGATTCCTTACAACATATTCATTTGAAGACACCAAGTGCATTTTGGCCCAAGCGATCATCACCAGAGCCTTATCGGTCATTGTCTCCAGCAGCTGATGCCCTTCTACCCTCTGTCACTGACCGTGGTGCTGCGTTTGGTGTCACACTCTCTCCAGCATCTGAAGGACGACGGGCTACATCCAAGATTCCAAGACATGGAGCAATCGAACCGGGGCAATTGTTACCCACAGAAAACAGAGGCATGGGGCAGCTAAACTGTACTGGTCAGTTTGTGAAGGATCAAATCGCCACATCCCTCTCCCAATCCACAAATGTACCAGGAAGTATGTGGGTTCCGTCTGAGTGTGAAGAATGTTCAAGAAAAGATGAAAACGGCCAGTTAGTAAAGAGTCAATTTTGTAAACATACAGCTGTGTCTAGTGATGTTGCTCATAAAATAGAGCCCTTCGCATGTACAGATTGTGTTCAAAAAATTGTCGATGGGCAATTGGTAAAAGGCCACATTTGCACCCATATTGCCAGCTCAAGCATTAACCCACATATTAAAGCACCTGCTTATTGTTCTGAGTGTGTGCAGAAAGCTTTTGATGGAAAGCTGGTCAAGGGTCAAATGTGCACCCATATTACTAGCTCTAGTATTAATCCAAGTGTGAAAGCACCGGCTTATTGTGCTGAGTGTGTGCAGAGAGCTTTTGATGGCAAGCTAGTTAAGGGTCAACTGTGCACCCATATTACTAGCTCAAGCACTATTCCAAATATAATAGCACCTGCTTATTGTGCTGAGTGCGTGCAGAGAGCTTTTGATGGAAAGCTAGTTAAGGGTCAACTGTGCACCCATATTATTAGCTCAAGCCCTATTCCAAATGTAATAGGACCTGCCTATTGTACTGAGTGTGTGCAGAAAGTTACTGATGGCAAGCTGGTAAAGGGTCAGATGTGCACTCACATTGCCAGCTCAAGCATTAATCCAAAAGGAATATCACCTGCCTATTGTGGTGAGTGTGTGCAGAGAGCTTTTGATGGTAAGCTGGTCAAGGGCCAAATATGCACCCATATGACTAGCTCCAGTATTAATCCAGGTGTAGTAGCACCTGCCTATTGTGCTGAGTGTGTGCAGAAAGTTATTGATGGCAAGATGGTTAAGGGTCAAATGTGCACTCACATTGCCAGCTCAAGCATTAATCCAAAAGGAGTATCACCTGCCTATTGTGGTGAGTGTGTGCAGAAAGTTATTGATGGCAAGATGGTTAAGGGTCAAATGTGCACCCACATTACCAGCTCAAGCATTAATCCAAAAGTAGTAGCACCTGCCTATTGTGGTGAGTGTGTGCAGAAAGTCATTGATGGCAAGCTGGTTAAGGGTCACATTTGCACTCACATTGCCAGCTCAAGCGTTAATCCCAATGTAATAGCACCTGCTGACTGTAGGAAGTGCCTGAATGAAGGTATACATGATCAAATATGCCCTCACATTATCTATGCAGATATTGACCATGGGGTACCCCACAGTACGCCGGCTTCTAAATGTAAGTTTCTAACCAGTAATTTGCCTCAATCTGGCCAGATTAGTTTGTCTCAAGTAAGTGTGGTTACCTGCATACCTCTGTTTACTTCTAGGTATGACGTCAGCCTCCAGTGCTCCTCACGTGATGGCTTTGTATGCCCACAATGCTTTGAACTCTCCATCAAGGTTGCACCCGCAAGATAAGCTCTCTCCTCATGTTGCGTCTCTATCCATTGATGACCATCACTATGAAGAAATCCCTAAGTATGAAGAAATCCCTGGTGGGGATGAGGTTCACTATGACTCTATCCGTGGGATGCAAGATGCAGTGCCCATTGGTCCCATTCCTCCTACCAATCTTCATTGTGCTGAATGTAGTGAGGATATATTACCTGGGGAAGTGGTAGTATTTGCAGACCGTGCTGGATCTGATATGGTTTGGCATCCTAAATGTTTTGTGTGTCATACCTGCCAGGTAAAACTTTCAAGACTCTCTGAAATGTTAATGTTTAAAAATACATTTATTTTGAAGGGGGATAACATTTTTATTGATTTTTCTTTTTTCAGGAGCTCTTGGTGGATCTTGTATACTTCTTCAACAAGGGTCATGTGTACTGTGGCCGTCATTTTTCTGAGATGTTAGACATTCCACGTTGTAGTGCTTGTGATGAGGTACATGATGAAGATTTATTACAAAAATATTATTGTCTTTTGGTGTAGATTTGATAAATTAGTTGTCTCTTAATCGTCTGTTACAGCTTATCTTTGTGAAAGAGTACACTGTTGCTGAAGGACAAGATTTCCATGTTAAACACTTCTGCTGCTTTGAATGTGATGAACCTTTGGGTGGGAAGCAGTACGTTCCTAAAGAGGGCCAGCCAGTTTGTCTGCCTTGCTATGAACTCAAATATGGAAAAGTAAGTATCACTGCTCTAGAAGGTCTAGTTCATAAATTCAGCAATGTTTATAAATGTGTTTTCTTTTAGAAATGCCAATCTTGTCAACTCGTCATCAAGGCAAAAGATCAAGGAGTTGCCTTTAAACATCTTCATTGGCATGCTACTCCTGAATGTTTCCTTTGCTTCTCCTGTCAAAAGTTTTTACTGACTGGCCGATTTGCTGTGAGAGATGATCGCCCATTCTGTTGTAAGGAGTGCATGCAGGCAAGTTTATCTACAAATCATCAAAAGGTTTCAGCTGTCTAGATTTAACACGTTGAGTGCGGCGTGACCCACAGCTTGGGTCCCAATAACATGGGATTGCCTAACCTCTCTGCACTCAATGTGTTAACAAGGCCAATTCTATACTGTTGTAAAGAGGGTGTCAAGGTGAGAAACAGTAAATTCTCTATTTTTTATATTCTATTTTACTACATCTAAGCTGTTTTATTGATGCAGTATTTTGTCATGGTTCATTTGTGCAACAAATGCATTTTTTTAAAAATGATGCTTACTCCAGACTTTTGGTCTATATTTTATGAGTACGTTTATCCTTGTACTAAAAAACTGCAGCTTTTGCAGTACATATCAGAAATGTCACATGTACTATACTAATTTAGAAATTAAGCATTCCGTACTTGAAAAGTTGTGATTGAAACTCTTTGTGATTTTTCTATGTCTTCTTTTTTGCCAATCAAAAATTTATATTTGGTTATTTGATAAAAAATATTTAATGAGTAAATGAATGAAATTTATTTATGCTATTAATAAAGGTACAGTATTTTATTGTATTCTGTTGTGTGTCTTCTTGTTTCTAGAAATTGTTTTAGAAGCTGTTGGACATCTGAGTCACATTTCTGGATATTCCTCATGAGATTTTTTGCTAAGAATGTGTGGATGGTGGATATCAGCAATGAATTTGCATATCATAAAGTACCTTTTATTTCAACTAAAATAGAAGCACAACTCATTGCTTGTGTGTACTTTCAGCCTGTGCTTAACACAACTTTTGTTTTTTTATAGTTTTACATTTTTCCACAAGACAGATGTGGAGACAATCTATCACACTCAAATTCTTGAGTACAAAGCCAAAAGAATTTTATAACAACAACTCCAGTCATATTTATGACAAGGAGAGCAACAGTAAGTCAGACCTGTCATCCAGGAATGCCTTATTTCATAACAAAACCCTAAGCAAAGTTAATAACAATTAATTTCAAAATGCCTTCCCCAGATGTTTGTAAGGTCAGACTTATTGAAAAAATCTTAGCTGTATTGTTCAATATTCCAGCCGAGGTCAATAGTATTACAATGTAAAAATTATTGCAATCAAGTGTTCCCTAGCACTTTAGGCACTTCATTGTATTATGAAGAATTTTTTTGTGTGTGCGCAATGTGAGTTGTTCCAATTAATTCATGGTGTTAACCATTCAAGTTTGTGCGCTGTGCAGCATATGGGGCCTATTGGTTAGCACTAGGAAAGTTACTTACGCCATCTCTCCTACATTATTATTTTTGACCATTTGTTTTACTGGATATCAAACTGCACAAATGCATTCACAACCTTGTTCCTTGTAGGTAACTTGACAATCACTGACTTTTCTGATTTTGCTGTCATCCTGAAAAAGGAAATTTTTTCAACTCACCTTCCATTATTGACAGCAAATGACAGTCAAATCACAAATAAGTCACTGATTTTGAGAATTACCACACTAAGCATATTTTCTATACTCACAAATTTTAAGTACAAGCAAACACAGAAGCACTGCATTTTCAAACAGTCTACTCAACATTCTTCCATGAACAATAAACACTCGTTATAAAACTACAAAAAAACAACATCTCCTTTTATTGCTATTACAAAACTTTTACTCTATAAAAAAGCTATTTGATTGAAGTTTAGAGCTTTGAATATTTTAACATGTGCACTGTGACTGAATGGGTAAACTCTTTGCACTTTCTTTAGGTACGTTTCTTTCTGAGTCCTAAATTTTCACTCATAAAACCAAGCAATTATGATTTCTTTTTGTAACAGCTACTGAGGAAACTTCATCTTGGAGATTTGCTTTTTATACTAATACCAGCCACATCTCTTAAGGACCGACTTCTGAGCAGTAACGTAAACAAAGGAGATTCAAGATTTCTTAAGGTACATAAGTCTGAAGGATTGTCCCTATTGTAGTACTAGAGTTTGTGTGATTGGCCACTTTGCGTCTTAATATCTCAACCAGCTGCTGGTTAGGGGAAAGACATAAGGTTTTTCAATCACCAATCTACAGGAGTGTTCTGAGAAGCACCTTTAGCCACGGTTGAAGCTGCTCACTTGGAACATTAAATAATGGGTTGCTCTCGATACGCCTGAAAACTTATATGACAATGAAATTTGTAAATTGAGTGAAAATTGTGCCCACAGAAAGTAACCCACCTTCGCGACTGATTGATTTACATACCGCAATCACGGCGACGGTGCCGCTTAGTTTTAACATTAGTTTTTTTTTGTATAAGTAACAGGTACCCGCTAACATAAAACACATTGAAAAAATAGGAATCAGCATCAAGAAAGTGATTTTGAGCTTAACATTCATAACACTTATCCTTGTTCAAAAGCAAAAGCGAAGTCTCTATTCTATCGGCACCACAGACATATTACGTTTTCATTCAGCGCTAAAAATTACTCGTCAATGCCCTCGACTATAAGGAGCAACGTTTAAAAGTGAGCTGAGGACTAACATACGAGACCACCGTGTGGCTATGGAATATAGAAAAGGCAATTTTAAAATTCAACTTTACTCGGGAGGCAAGAGACGGGATCTCTCCAATACACACACTCACACACACATATCGCGATCTCTTCCCCAAACAGTGAACAGCGCACCCCCGTTCCCTCTGCGGTTGTCGAGACAGCATTATCACAGAAGTTTAGTCAATCTGCGGTCTTCTGCGTTGTCCAGGTGTCAGCTGCACTGAGCAAGTGCCGAGGCAGGTGCCCAGTGCGTCCGACTGTGAAAGTCGAAGTAAATGTATTTCCTCATTGTGCATGCGGTTGCTGGCCCAAGGGAAGCATTTAGTGCGGTAGCTGAACAGGTCGTTATTCCTAGGTAGAACCAGTTTGTCAAAATGACCCCACAATGACCTCATTTTGACGCTCATCGTCAAGATTTACTGCGGCTAGCAGGTAGCCAGATTGAGCTCATTTTGACGTCAACTGAGGATCATTGACGAGTTTTCGACGATTGTGTTGTACCTGGGTTGGTGAGTCCACATTACACATGGAATATGTCTCCTTATAATGAACGTTTGGGGGAAATACTTGTCAAAACGATATCGAAACTATCGAGAGACAGAATCGACAACTTTTCGATATCGCGGTGACAAGTCAGTTCGCACTGCTGGGACTTCCCTCGTCGACACGGGCCATGGTGGCTGTTGACTCATTTCTGGCATAATTTTCAATTATTTTGTTGAGTGCTATATTTCACCGGGTGGGTACTTGTTATTTTGGAATCAAACGTAAAAACAAACACACAATAAAAACCTCCAACCATGAGCGCCCCAATGTGAGAAAAAAAAATGTCGGTCTGAAGGATGTCGGGAACGATATCGTTACCTCGTCTTCTCCGATACCGCGCCGAAGTCGTACAGGGTTGAGGCCCTGGTCCGGCTGTCTCCCCAACGGGCCTGGCCGGTCGCCGGCCGGGGGATTATTGTCATCTACCAAGTCTTTGGCTTGTGGCTTTGTGAGGGCAAAGCGGGATTGTCTCATGACAGAGCGTGGCCCTCGAGGAGCCTTTTTACGCAGCTTAGCACCCCCGCTTCACTCTCTCGTAAAATACATTTCTTCGTTTAGAAACTAGAGGGAAAGAGTTTTATCGTTGTTTCGTTGCAGCAGACGCGGGGGAGTTGGTGGAGAGGAGCGGCGCCTCGACCACCACGCACTCCCCGAGTGCGAGAGTGAGAGAGAAAAGTACTGGCTACGAAATAGGGAACCAGAGAAGGATAATGGTCCTGGATGTATACATTGATTCGATGCCACGTGAACTGCTTAAAAGTGAACTAATAATAACGTCTTAAAAAAGAATTACTTTGCACCGAATCTCATTCTTCGGGGAGGTCGAGGCTGCCCGTAGACGCGGGCCGCGTCTGTCCGCTTTCATCATTTAGGCCAGGGGTGGGAAACTACACTCTGGGCGCACTGCGCTGCGCCGGGCGGCGTCACAAGATGGCACACTTGTTGTCCTGCACTATGGGGGCGACGACCTCCTTGGTGAGCGCGGCGCGGTCGCTCGAGTCGATGGAGCGCATGAGCTCGTGGAACACCGCCACCACCCTCCAGTTGTACTTGGCCGAGCACTCGACGTAGCCGCACTTCCAGTGCTTGCGCACCAGGCTGACGATGTCCCGCCGCCGCTCGCGGTAGTCCGTGGGGTGGTGCGGGTGCGGCAGCAGGTGGTGCACGGCGTGGTGGAGGTGCGGCCGCGCGTGGTGGTGGTGCGGCGCGTGGTGGTGGAGGTGGTGGTGGTGATGGTGGTGGTCGTGGTGGTGGTGGCCGCGGTCCCCGCCGATGCTGTTGGCGAGCGGCGCGACGAGGGCGGCCGCCCCGGCCATGCCGCCGCCGGCCGCCAGCCCGAAGCCCGGGACGAGGCCGGCGCCGCCCAGGGCGCTGCCGAGGGCGCTGCCCAGCCCGCCGCCCAGCCCGGCGCCCGCCCCCATGGCGGCCCCGAGCCCGGCGCCCAGCAGGCCCGGGTGCGCCGGGTGGCCCGTGTGCGCGGGGTGCACGGGCGGCACCGGCGCCGTGCTGGGCGTGCTGGACTGCGCCGGCGGGAACACGAGCAGGTCGCGCTTGTTGCCCACCACGAGCACCGGCACCGACCGCAGGTCCCGCGAGGCCAGCATCTGGTCGCGGATCTTGCGGATGTACTGGAACGTGTCCGCGTTGGAGAGGTCGAACACCTGCGGAACGACAGGAGGGGAGGTCAGACCGAGGGGTCCTTCACTTAAAGAGAAAGACCGTCAGGAAAAAAAAAAAACGAAAAAAAACCACAAGAATAGACAGAAAAATCTATGACTAGTAAAAGGGACCCCTCGGGTCAGGCTCGTGAGAGCCGAGCCGAGTCATACGACACCACACGTGCGTTTTCTTTTGCCTGGTAGGATGGGGAGGATGGGGTCAGGGTGAAAGGGTTAAGGAGGAGGGATCCAGAATCAGTAGTCAGGAGGGGACGGGATCACTCAATCAGAGTAATCCCATCGGAAGAGGGAGGCGGGGAGGCGAGGGGCGGCGGGGCGAGCACAGGGGGGCAGTAGTCCCTGTAGTGTCCAATCAATTATACGGCAGGGCTGCCGGTGCTGCCGTAATCACGGGCAGGAGGAGGGGCGGGAGCTCACCAAGACGTAGGCAGTGGCGCTGCGCAGCCCGTAGAACCTGAACTCGCTCCACTCGACGGCGTTGTTCTCCGGGAAGAAGGGGATGACGGGCAGGTCCGTGATGTTGAGCTCGTACAGGTGGTCGTTGATCATGATGGAGGGGAAGTAGGTGTGCTTCCGGTCGGTGGGCTGGTAGTCGGGCGTGAACGTGTTCCACATGAATTGCTGCGACAGAAATATAGAGGGATTATTGGCAGGGTGAGCCGCGTAGCGCGAGGGGCGCGGCGGCGTGCGGCGGCCATACCAGAGGGCAGGCAAGCAAGGGAATAAAATAGTCGCCTAGTGGAGAGAGGGGCAGCGGTGCGGCCGGAGCCGGGCGGGTCGATCTCTGGCGGCCGAGCGCGGGTATCGCGGCCGGTCCCGGAGCCGGGGCCGAGTCGACAGCAGTCGGGGTGTCCGGCCGAGAGTTTTGTGCACCGGAGTGGACGGGCGAGGTCGGACGTGACGCCCCGGGATGCCTGACAAGTTGGAAAGTGCAACGGAAAGATACCCCTCCCCCTCTTCTCCCCACCTATCTCTGTTACCGACTGAGACGGAGGCGCGCGGCGCATATTTTGATGGGTTTATTGGAGACGATGACATTTTTCTTTCCGACGGAAGGAGAAACTTTTTCGCTTTTGTCTTTTGCGGGGTGAGGGGACGGACGGGATTCTCCTCTTCAACATGCATAAAACACTCACCTGCACGATGGCGGTCTTGCCAACGCCCGCCGCCCCCAGCATGACCACCTTGACCATGTCCAGGCGGTCGCTGTCGCCGCCCCCGAGCGGCCCCGCCTCGCTGCCGGGGCCGCCCTCCGAGCCGTCCACGCCCTGCCCCCGGCCCCCATGGCCCGCCGGGCCCGCCCCCCGCGAGAGAACAGGACTACGCTGGGGCCGGGGCGGCCGCACCTGGGGCTCCAGCCTGGTCGGACCAGCGCCTCCAGGCGAGCCTCCACAGGAGCCTCCGGGCCTCCAGGGCCTCCGACCTGCAACAAGAACAACAACGCTCAGCAAACAGAGGAGCAGGCAAACTTAGAAGGGGGGAGGGTGGGATAGGGATCTGCAACCTGTCTCCCGCAGCCCCGGCACCCTGCTGCCGCCACCCCTCCTCGGGCCGGCCCCGAAGTTACCCCCGGCAAGGGCGCCAAGTTACCCGCGCGGCGAAGCGCTGGCACCGCCAAGTTCCAGGGGGAGGGGGCTCTACTCTGGACGGGCTCGGTCGGTCCGATGGAGGGCCTGCCTGACGGCGCGCGGGCCCGTCTGACACCCGACCGCAGGCAGGCCACCACTGCTGGTCTGGTACCTCCTGAAGCCAAAGCCGTGGGGCGGGACCGGGGCGGGGCGGGCATGGTCGAATCCGGCCCTGTCCGGCCCGCCCTGTTGCGTCTCCTCATGCCCTTCCTGTGGTCTGCCCCGCGACAGCACCATCCTCGCAGGTCGATACACCCAACTACTCTCGGAGGAGCTCCTGCAGTCACTGCGATCCCTGCAGTCCCTGCACCCCGTGCAGCCCCTGGTGGTGCTGCAGTACACGCCGCCGCCGCCGTCCCCCGGGCTCGCTAACAGAGCGCCCGCCGCAGCCGGGGTAGGCACGCCCGGTGGACACGAGCGGCCCGCGGGTCTGCCTACCCCGCGGACTGCAGGCGCCCGCCAGCTCCGCCCCGCCACGCCCCCGCGCTGGACGTGGAGGGGAGAGATAAAGCAAAGCAGAGACTGCGACGGCAGCAGTAACTGACTCGTAAGCCATTGCGCGGCGGGGGCGTCGGAGAGACGGGAGCGCGCGGGGGAGAGAGTGGAGTGGAGGGTGGAGGGGCCCCCAGGGAGAGAGCGCGAAGGAGAGAGAGAGAGAGAGAGAGAGAGAGGGGGGGGTGGGGTGGGGGGACCAAGACGCCATCACACCGCGCAGGGCCAGGGCCCCTCCTGCCCCGCTGTGGGATTCAATGATACAGAGTGTTGGCAGCAGCCTTTCCATAATGCATCGCGCCGACCACCCCGACCGCCTCCAGGGCCCCGGCCGGGGCCGGAGCAGGGACGGACGGCATGCCATCAGGCGCGAGCAAAAGTTTGGGAGGTATTTGAATGGAGCTGACAGGCCGCGGCCGCCGTGGTGGGAGCGGGGAGGTCGGGGGTAGGG
>NW_026267193.1:415955-417172 GCF_000697945.3 Frankliniella occidentalis | reverse complement strand
CCACCCCCACCGCTCCACACGCCACCGCGCCACCGCCGAATTCTTTGCCCTTTCCCCATTTCACAGTCGACCAGTTTAGCCCACGAGCAAGGGAGACGTGCTGGGCAGGCCCCCCCCTCCCCGGAGCAGGGGATCGGAGGTGGCTGCTGCCGTGAGGGGAGGGAGAGAGGGGAGAGACGGGGAGGCGCCAGGTACAACCCGGGCCGGGACCCAGCCGGGCCTGCCCGCGCCGCGCTGCCCTTAAGTGCAATCGAACGGAACCATCAGCAGTCGCCGGGTGCTGAAGGGGGGGATGGGGGGAGGGAGGAGGAGGAGCACGCCAACAGGCGGGCCGAGTGCCGCTCTGCGTGAGATAAGAAGAGGTGTGGCGGCAGACGGGGTCGGGGAGGACCTGCTCCCGCTGCTGCTGCTGCTGCTGCTGCTGCTGCTGCTGCTGCTGCTGCTGCTGCTGCTGCACGAAAATAAATGAACTCGGCGTGAGCGGCGCGGCCTGATACCAGAGACCCAAAGGTGGAGGGAAACCGTCTGGAAACCTCATTGTCCCCCGCCCTGCTGCTGCGACCTGCCTGCGCCGCGCTTTTTAGCGCCCTTCTCGCAGGACGCGGCACTCTGTCCCGCTTTTCTATACTGCTCCCATGCGCGCCCGTCATGCGCCTTTGGCCCCGGCCTGCGTCCTCGGTGGGGGCAGTGTGCCCACTGTAAAAAAATATCTTTGTTTAAATACCAGGTGGCTGACTCACGCCCGTTACAAGGTATACAAGAATTTTTTCTTCGGTGTCACGCTGCACCGCCAGAGAAAAACTACTTGTCCCACCCTTTTCCATGTCGAGGCGGGGGCGGGGTGGAGGGGCGAAGTGGGGTGAAGTGGGGTGAAGGGGACTATATAGAGCAGCAGCCTCCCAGGGCGGTGCGTGGTGCTATTCATAGGAGCAACATTGGTCGTGCACGCTCCGCCGGCACCGCGCCACCACAGCTCGGCCGTGCATAGGCGAGCCACGGCAGGCCCATGGCAGGACCGCCTGGGTCACGCTCCAAGGGCAGCGCAAAGTGTGAGGCAGCTCTGTGTGTGTGTTTGAGCGAGAGAGAGAGAGAGAGAGAGAGGGAGCGAAAAGGGAATAGCGTGGTGCTAACCTCACCACAGCCAACCCCTCCCTCCCCTCCCTTTCTCACTTGTACTTTATACACCCACCGCTCCCATCGCCTCAAACCTCCACCAC
>NW_026267193.1:410376-411455 GCF_000697945.3 Frankliniella occidentalis | reverse complement strand
AAAAACGGATGTGGTACACCCGGCACACATGTGGCCCGCAGGAAACAATATGTTCTTGTCCACATGGTCCTTTCGTGCAATTCACCTCTAGTCTCCACTTCCCACGTCGAAAAAAAGCGTTCTTGATTCAAGAAACGGCTTTTCTGAGGACACTTCTAATCAAAACGCGAATAAGAAAACAAACCAGTGAGAAAAGGAAGTAAGTTAAAATTTCTGGTCTCCGGAGCTACGCCGCCGCCTTCCTGCTTACCCCACAACATGATTCCGTCCCACAGCCCCACGCCGCCTCACCGCCTCGCCAGGCACAGCTCCGCCCTGTTAGCTCCACAGACGCCACCCCCTCTCCCTCCCCCAGCCCAAACCAGCCCATTCGCAGAGGCCGAGATTGAAAACGAGAGACTGCGCTTTTTGGCAATGATACAGACAGGAATACGGAATAAATATACATTTTCGGACCAACCGTCTGAATTCTTTCTTTTGACGTGTGTTTGTGTCAGCTGAAGTGAGTGTTCAAAATTATGCAAATACACCAAGTCACAATTAGATCACAAAACAAAAACAAAAAAACAAAAAAAAACACACATTTGTATTGTTTTGCTACAGCAAACTCTTTGGTACGAACTAAAAGGGCACTAACTCACATTAAGTGAAGTGTGCTCTTAAAGTAAGTGCAGTGCCACACTTCTTTCATTCCTTGTGTAGGTTTTTCTTTAATTCGTAAAACAATTAGCCACAACACGGTGCGCCGTATAAATTCAGCCGGCAGCTGCTACAGCTGGCGACACTCGCGCGGCACTGCTTTGTGGCTCCCCAGAGAAGGGGGGAAGGGGGAGGGTAGGGGGCTGAAGACCTCCATCGCGACTCCCCCTTGCCCCAACCCCGCGTCCCCGAGGAGACGAAAGCGAGCAGAAAACTAGACCCTGAGGGGAGGGTGAGGGGGGCAGAGGGGTGATTAATTCACCGTCAGGTTCTCCAGGAGGCAGAGAAAGAGGAGAAAGCAGAAAGCGGACGCTGGGTGGTGCGGTAGAAAGCAGAGAAGCGAGCCAATCCGGCCCTGTCCGGCCCGCCCTGTTGCGTCT
>NW_026267193.1:408650-410261 GCF_000697945.3 Frankliniella occidentalis | reverse complement strand
GAGAGAGAGAGAGAGAGAGAGAGAGAGAGAGAGAGAGAGAGAGAGAAAGAGAGAGAGAGAGAGAGAGCGTGAAAATGAATCGGGGGGTTGTTTTGTGGGCAGCGCGGTGGCAGAGCGGAAGGCGCTCCGTGCCCCCTACCTCCCCCAGCTGCCTCCTGCAGGCTTCCTAGAGCCCAGGCGGCTGTCCTCCCCTCTTCCTCCCCCCCCTCCGCTCCCCTTACCCCGTGCGGTAGCCTCCCGGAGCCTCCCGCACAGCAGGCACAGCCCGCTCCAGCTGCCTCCAGCCAGGTCATCAAACAGCCCCGGCTCTCTTTTTATGGTCCATTCTCCGGAGGGAGTTTGTTCCAGCGGGAGCCGGGAGCCGTCCGAGGAGCGGTGCGGACCGGCCTCCGGTGTAAAAGGTCCCGCTGTAGACTGTAGTGCCTCCCGGTGAGGTGTAATTGTGTGGGTTTTGTCTCTTTCGCCGCTGCCTCTTTTTTTACGCGTTGCGAATAGAATTAGACTCGCCGGGTATCAAGTTACATGGCCGCTCTATGGTGCTGGGCCGCAGCCAAGGAGCGCCCGCCTGTGAATGGCTCATGCGCGCACTTTGACAACCGGCATAAAAATCCTTGCGCGGCCACCACCTCGGTAAACTTGCCTCCCCCCTCAAAATAGCCCAGGAGTGCAGCGAATGTCTTCATGAGAGTATAGTGCTATATGCAGGGGCAACGAAAAGACCCTGCTTCTTACATTGTACAGGCAAAACCGAGGGCAGAACATTTTACCAGATCTCTGCACTCCATCCGCGGCAGCAGGTGGCCGAACCAGCGCTGCTGCAGCGCCGTTTCAAGGTGTTCTCCGAACTTCGGCAGGTCGGAGGAAGTTCTAATTGTCAAGGGCCATAGGAAATCGAGTAGGAAATACAATTCTTGAACGAACGATACCTTCGTCGTCATGATAAGTGCACAGAAAACTGGTAAAATATTCTGTCACCCAAAGCAGCAGGGCCGTTTCGTTGCCTCTCCATAAAGCACTACTACTCTCATGATGTCGCGTGCGAGGTTTCTCGCTCCTTTTGGCGGTGCAGCGTGACGTGGCAATGTTCTGTGCAGCAACAGGCCCTGCTGCTCTGAGCGCCGCCGCAGCCTCTGTGGACCGCGCCCCCGCTCCGTCCCGCCCTACCCCCGGGAGGTGTGGCGGCTGCCTCGGTGCATCAGCCATCACTAACTCTTGTGGATCATGCAAACAATTCCGTAAAAAAATCTACAGTATTAACAACAGTGTAAAAGTTCATTGTAGACAGCAGGATTGAGTACAAAATTTGACAGCGGCCCCATTCAGAATACAGGCACCTTGTTCGCACGTGGGCTCTTTAATTAGACGGATTTGCTTCGACGGGCACCCAGAGCATCCGGTACCGGACCGGGTGTTTCGGCGCATGCGCCAGTGTGAGTGGGTGCCTACTCCTTCTGCGCGTCAGGCTCCTACTGTGAGTGAGTAGGCAGACCACAGCGCGCAACGGGCGTGAGCTCCGAAAAACGGATGTGGTACACCCGGCACACATGTGGCCCGCAGGAAACAATATGTTCTTGTCCACATGGTCCTTTCGTGCAATTCACCTCTAGTCTC
>NW_026267193.1:407546-408115 GCF_000697945.3 Frankliniella occidentalis | reverse complement strand
CTCTCCACCTCACTCGCCGCTTGTCTGCGCGGTCGGGTCTCAGCGCTGCGGGGTGGGGGGGTTGTGGAGAGACTACTGCCCAGCCCATCCGATTATTGTTTGCCCCCTCGCCTGCCGCTTCCACTGCGGGACGCGTGCGGAGCGGCGGGCCCAGCAGGTCACCCGCCCCTCTCCGTCTGTCCCTGCGGAGGGGGACGGACGATGAAGGGCGGCGATCAGGAGATAGCCAGCAGATGCCATGTCGGCTGGGGTGGTGGTGGTGGTGGTGGTGCCCCCCCCCCCCAATCCCCTCACCGCCGCGCGCTCCTCGCTTCAATCCAGCATGTGCACCACAATGCACCGCAGCACTGCCTCAGTGACCGAGCGGACGGGCGGTGTGGAGTGGAGACGAGAGGGGAGAGGAGAGAGAGAGGCCTTCCAGTCTGGCGCTCAGCAGGCTCAGCCGAGAGAGAGGAGAGGCCCTACCCCAGCCTCCGGCCGGCGCGACCTCTGGTCCAGAGTCAATGGGCCGCTATTGTTTCCAAACGCTTCTCTGTCCTTCCCCGCTCATAACTCTCTGCTCCCTCTCG
>NW_026267193.1:401408-405156 GCF_000697945.3 Frankliniella occidentalis | reverse complement strand
GAAAATGTAGGAGAAGGAAGGGGGAGCAGGAGGCAAAGGGGCTCGCAACGGTCTGGCCACCGACCAAGTCCTCTTCACTTTGATTTGAATGAGAGGGGATGATGGTGGGGAGGGAGGGGGTGTGTGGCCCGGTCTCGCCGGGGCGGTCTGGTGACCGTGGCAGTAGACTGAAGTGAGGTGGATGGAATTACATTCGGGCATTAGGCTCATCAGGCGGGATTGTGTGGACATCACGCGGGCTGACGGGCGCCCCGCCCCGCCCCGGCACAGAGCCCGGGCTGAAGCTGGGGAACCCCTCTTCACTCTCCCCCTGCTCTTCCATAGGACAACAGCGGGCTGTAAAAGCTTGCTGCGCCACTCGGGATGGAGAGTGGCAGGAGAGAGAGAAAAGGGGGGAGAGGAGGAGAAGGGTGAGTGAGCTCTCCTGAGTCGGGTGCACGCGATGTTGTCGATTTTATTGCGGCTTTAAATATTCTGTTGCCGGAGCCGTCCCCGTCTTCCACTCCCCCCCCCCCCCCCCCCCCTCTCTCTCTCCCTCCCCCCCCCCCCCCCGGCACCACCCCTCTGTTGCAACCCCACCACCATATCCTCCTTTTAAAATTTTCATTTCACTCAGCGAGGCAAGCCAGCCGTGCCGTGGAGTGTGGGGCGGGTGCGGCTCCAGCCGCCGTGCTGGATGCGCCCGTGCCACAGGAGCGAGGAGCACGGCAATAGGCTACTCCAGCCTGTCTAAAGCGGGATAGCACGGTGAAAAGGTTTAAAAGAAAAACAGAAAAAAAAATCATACGGGAACCAGATCTATCGCAGTTTTCCGTGCCTCGAGAATAACCCATGCAAATGGAAGCACGTGACTCGCTCCGCAAAACACGTCCATTTACGGAAACGGCAACGTCTGCGAGTTTCGTTCTCTTTTTCAACTTTCCGCTTCAGATAGACTGGGTGGGGTGGCCGTAGTAGAGTAGTGCGCCATGCATTTCACAGTCGAGGGCGACGCGAGCTGTGGCGCGACGAGCCTTTGGCATGACTTTTTCAGTGCCCTAGCGCGTGGTGACCGCAACTTTGTGTGTGTGCTCGTGTGTATGTGTGTGTACACTCGCCGTGTTTGCACATTCACCCCACTGTGAACGCTGGCGCGCTCGCGCGCTGCGGGCTGTGGCAGTGGCGGCGCTAGGCTGAACCAAAGCTCAGCGTGCTGCTCGTGGTGTGCCTGGCAATGTCGCCCCTTTCCATAGCCCAGACTCTCCGCGCTATACCCCGGTTGAAAATTAAAACAAAATTGCCGCAACCAAAATGAAAACAAAAGTAGAACAAGAAGGGCACAGCGGCAGGACGCAGGCCCGCGCACGAGCACGAGAAGAGGTTGCCGTATAAAAGTTAATTTGTCAGCAAAGCGCTGGGATATAACTCATCCTTGACGTTTTGTCCGGCCGCCCAACCCCTCTCTGGTGCCTTTACCTGAATGCTGCACCGTTTGTATACAGCCCGCTGTGCCCCCGCCCCCGTTTAACGCCCCTTTTGGGGGACGCGGGGGATGGGGGGAGGGTCAGGAGGGAGCGGGGGAGAGCCGGCACGGCGAACCCCGCACGGCGACCTCCCGCAGCAGAGCATCCCCCGGACCCACTTCCCTCCACTTACGAGCGAGGCATTTGTACGCGCCGCCACCGCGGAAAGCGAAGGATAAAACAACAACAACAAAAAAACAAAAACAAAAAACAAATAAGTAGAAGAAGAAAGAGAGGCAAGAAGTGGTCGTCCCGTCGTTGCAGCAGGCGCGGCAACCGCAGCACAAGTTTAAAGGCTCAAAACACTTTCAGCGGAGCCCTTGTGAAACCGGACGAATGAAATCCGACAACTTTTCCCTCGACCCGCGGCCCCCCTTCATCCCCCTTTATACCCCTCCCCTGTACAGGGCCTCGCAAACGCGTGCCCCCGGCCACCCGCGCGCTGGCGGCGGACTACAAAACGAATAAGTGGTCGTACAAAAGGATGGAGGGGTGTGTTGGAGGGGAGAGATGATTCGGTGGTTGTTATTGTATATGGCGGCCCAGGGCCCGGGCGTGCCGTGCCGCTAGCGCCAGATTATCGGAAACTCTTTTTCCTCCGATTAAATTATTTGCTTAGCCGGTGGCGTGGCGTGGCGGGGCGTGGCGGGGCGTGGCGGGGCGTGGCGGGGCGTGGCGGGGCGGGGCGGCGCGAGGCGTTCCGCCTGACGCCTATAACGGGGTGAGCGATGCGTTTCCGATGGGCGCGGCGCGGCCCCGGCGATTCTCTTCCATTACATCCGCTTGCTTCCCCCGCGCCGACTGTGGCGCGGGAGGCTGGTTCGGTGTGGAGGTGGGTGGAGGGGCTGCTACAGCCTTGCACGCGACGAGGCAGAGACCGCCCCGCAGGCCCGGCCGCCCGCTCGGGGAAACTCTATCGGGCACCTAGAGCTCTCTCTTCCATCGTGGTGTGGTCTCTATGGTAGGCACCGGGTAGGCACCTCTCTATCATCCCCCCCCCCCCCACCGCTGGCGTGTACAGCAGGCACCTCTCTCTTTCCACTGGAGTTTTCCCAGCAGCCACTTTACTTTATTCCGCCCCGTGACCCACGCCAGCAGACAGAAACCCTTTCCTCTCCGTTCCCCCTGCGCGTTTGCCCTTCAGATGTCTTCCCTGCAGCAGCAGCAGCGGTCACACACACACACATACACACACACGCACACACACACACACACACACACACGCACATGGTCCAGCCTCCAGGCATGTCTCCGGCCAAGCCTCCTCCTCAGCGACCCTCTCTGGGATCACGGCGGCACATGCTGGGGCCTCGCTCGGCCGCGCTGCTGGAGGCACTACCGCACGCGCGTCAGTGTGTGGGGTGGGCGGGGTGGGCTCGCCGGACAGAACCCAAAGGGGGCGAAGCAGGCGGAGGAGAACCCCCTGCGCCCTCGAACACCCTCCGCCAAGCGACAAGAAAAAAGAGAGTGGGGCGGGGGAGCTCTGTTTGCCCTGCAGCGATTCGCGCCTTCCCGCTGGTATTCTCTGCTGCTCGCTCAGCTCCGCCAGGCCACGCCACGACTCCGCGCCGTGTGGGGCTCACAGGAGCAGCCCCCCCCCCTCCCCTCCGGCGGGACTCTTTGGGTCTGGCGGGTTTGTTCGGCGGGGCTGCTGCGCCGCTCTTGGCACGCCACCCTTTTTTTCCTGCTCATGCATCAAAAAGTGACCGACTCGAAAATGTAGGAGAAGGAAGGGGGAGCAGGAGGCAAAGGGGCTCGCAACGGTCTGGCCACCGACCAAGTCCTCTTCACTTTGATTTGAATGAGAGATTGCTGGAGGTAGAGTGCGTCAGCGGCGTTAGAGAGGGGTGGAGAGGATAGAGAGAGAAAAGCTTGTAAGTTTGTCAAGCGTTATTTTTGTTTTAAAGCCAAAAAAAATTATGCGGAATTTCGGGCGGATGGAGCAGGAGCAGGAAATATATCGTACAAGTAAACCCTTATAAAGTCAAAGCTGGAAGACGAAGAAGAAGTCTTCTCGGTGAGAGCAGATGCCGCCTGGTAGATAGGCAATTTCTGGTTGTGGTGAGCAGCTGAGCTGGGCACGTGGCCTATCCTTGGGTTGGCAGGGGTTCAGGAGTGAAGGAGATAGACACAGGAAGAGACAGAGGAAGCGACAGACAGACAGACAGACAGACAGACAGACAGACAGACAGACAGACAGACAGACAGACAGACAGACAGACAGACAGACAGACAGACAGACAGAC
>NW_026267193.1:398963-401358 GCF_000697945.3 Frankliniella occidentalis | reverse complement strand
CTTGGCGTCGGTGTGGTGGTGGCGAGCGAGGCGGTGAGGGGTGGTGGGAAGGGGGAGAGGGGATAAAAACACGAGTGTGCAACCCCGTGCCTCCATGCGGGGGTAGGGGGGGCCGACTTCACACGGCTGCTCGTTGGGGCGGCCTACCACCCAGCGCATCACAGGCGCCGACGCCGGCAGAGCGTACATCCTCATGAGCCGCGAGAGCGATGTACCTGATGTCTCCACTATAGCATTATATGGTGCGCAATTTGTTTTTGTTCTTTTTTTGCCGCGTGTATAACTATATGGATGCTGCTATGCCTCGTCCCGCTCTCACTCTCCCTCTCCCGCCCTGACTCTACCGCACACGGTAAATCTGAAGGGACTTTTTATTGTCCAAAGAATGATGCGTTTTTGTACGCATCTCAACCGGATGCAAATTTGAATCTGATGAGGAACAAATGTGCATCCTACTGATGGACAAAAAAGCATATTGTACGGATGCTCACTTGTCCATTGCTGGATTCAAATTGGCATTCGCTCCACCAAGTCGCATCTTTGCGGGAGATACTACAGGAAATTTCGAATTTAATGCCCCTGTATAATCAGTCGTACAGAGGTATTAAAAAAAATAATCGGTCTTCTATAGATTTAATGAGTATGAATGAACGCATGAAATCCTTTGCACCTTTGAAAGTGCGACTGAAGACCGTTGAATGTTGCGGGGTTTTATCTCCAGAGTGCCGAGGGGCGAAAGCTCAGAGCGCGAAAACCACTCTCGAGGCGCGCGACCGCTGCCCCCTGGACCTTCTGGGTGGGGAACTTCCAAGGTTCAGACGAGCAGTGCGGGGCGGCGGGGGGCTTGCGCGGGGTGGTGTGTGGGAGTTCGAAACTAACGGAGGATAAGTAAAGGCAGAGATTTACAAGTGAGGAAGAAGGGAAAACTTTTATAACGAATAAACTCTTCTTTATGATTTACTGCAGCGATGTTTGTCAAGCTAAATGTGTGCGGTTGCCAGTTGCCAGCGTACTCACCGAGAATGGAGTGTTTTGGTTGGCTGGTTGAGTGTTTGATGTCATTTGTCGTACATAGCAGTATCGCTTTGTAATTGCAACGGTAAACTTCCTAGTCCACAAACCATCAGAATCCTTCTGCAATGTACAAAACGTCTGCTTTTCGAGACTTTTACAGTGTGTGTGTATGTGGGGGGGGGGGGTGTTCAGTATGAGTTTGCTGGGTATGCGGTCGGTCGAGGGAGGAGTGAGAGGCGGTACTGTCCTGTTGCTGTCTAGCAGCCCCACCCCGCCACATCCCGCCCGCCCCGCTTTGGCCCGCCCCGCCACGCCACACCACACCACGCCTCGCCCTTGTTCACCCTGAATAAATACAAACAGGCGGCGCGCGTTCAAATATTCCCTCCGCCGGATGGCCGAGCAAAGTCCCGCGTGTCGATGTCGGCCGAGTGTGACCCGAATGGGTCGCGTCGGCGCGCAAAAGGGGTCGGGGTTCGGAGGGGGGAGGAGGGGAGGAGGTTTGCCAGACATAGCCGCCGACGGCGAGGCCGACAGCAGACGGGGCGGCGGTGCGGTATAGCTAATTGCCAGAGAGTTATAAAAGCCCGTTTAGAAAATCGGAAACCATATGAGGTTAGATGGTAACGCCGCTACCTTATTTCTTTGCGAAATTGAACTCAATTCGTTCAGAATTGGACGCCGTTCTGGCACATCACACGTCATCCGGCCGCCCTTCCCCTTCACAACCCTCTTTCTCTTCTCGGTGCCTCCTTTTCGCGGCGCCCGTGACTCTGCAGTCCTGAGGGCGGCGCCACACAGCAGCCCGCAAGCGCCCCGCAGCCGCCCGCTGCCAGCTCCCTTCTTAGCCTTCTGACAGCCTCTGCCTTGCACCCCAACAACCCGTGTACGTGTAGGCCTACCCTTTGAAAAAGAAAAAAAAAAGAAATTTGTCAGTTTGAAAAAAAAGGGAAAAGGTTTTCTTTCATGAAAGTTTGACTTGGAGACCCAATATCTCCTGAAGGAAACGCCCCAATGATCTTGCAGATACCAGTACTATAGGTCTCATATTTACCCTAAAAAAGTGTGAAGGAAAAGAATTTCAAATCGCGGGTAAAAGAAGTAAAATTTTCAACAAAACGAAGAAAAAAAACATTTGAGAGAAATCGAGATCAACAGATTTTGACTGACCCACAGGTTACAGGCACAAACTAAAATTATTACACCAAAAATCTCACTTATCGAGATTCCTCTGTGCGCAGTCATAGTTTTCGTGTTGTTACAACACCGGCAGCTCTTGACAATTATTGTTAAGGGCCCTTCTACAGAAGCCGCGCCGCCAGATGTATATCGTTGCCCGACCAGCTTTAATGAGCGTGCGCATCACTGGTGTGTGTGTAGG
>NW_026267193.1:390619-397903 GCF_000697945.3 Frankliniella occidentalis | reverse complement strand
TGACGTCGTTTGTTCCGAAGAACTGCTCTGCGGAACTGCGAATACCGACCACAACTTGCTTAATAGCATTTCTGAGCCCCCGCCGCCCGCTCCTTGCCCCGCCCCACCGCCACCACCGCGCCGCTATGCCGTCTGATAAAGGACGCAGCAGTCGAAGAGAAGGATTCTGGTCGAGGAGATTGTCCGATATATTGGGAATAGGGAATAGGGGGCAAGGGGGAGGGGGATTTCTGCTAAGCTGAGGACGCACCTTTAACTTCCTGCTCGCCTATTGCGTCCGCGCACGGCCCGTGAGTGTGTGTTTGTATGTGTACGGTGAGGAGGGGGAGTACTCTTACGATGGCCCGTTACAGTAAGAGGAGATGAAGGAAAGGAACCAAGCGACATGTTGTCACTGCGACACACTGAAAAAAAATTGTCTTAAAAAAGAGGAACATTTAGTGACTATTTTTTAAAAGCTGTTTGATTACAGGTTTGTTTGTGGTGCCCGCTATTAGTCTGTCGTAGAAACACAATAAAAATGATGGTTGTTCAACACGGAAGAAAGAACTGGTCGTGAGGACTAACAAATCATATAAAGACAAATCCGAAATTCGCTGTAGCAGATAATAATTGGTTGCCAGAGGCAAGAGGTTTTTTTCTTGTCTTTATCGTTTTCAGTGCGTGCCCTCTGTCGCTTCTCGTACTGTTCTCCCGCTTCTGAATGATGGAACACGGCGGTACGGCCGCGGAAGCGCGCCTCCCCGCCCCTCCCCGCTCGGCTCAGGACTGAGACTCTTGAAGGCTCCCTCCCCGCTTCCCTCTGCCCCCCTCCTCAACCCCCCCCCCCTTCCCTCAACCCTCGCCTGTCTGTCTGCCAGCTCCTCCGCCTGCGGATCGCGGAGTGAGTGCGCGCGCGGAGAGTAGGCTGCTCAGGAGAAGCGCGGAAGGCGCGGGGCAGGTTGTGTTTCCTCTTCAATAACAAAAATACCTACAGAAAGAGGAGCACTGTGCTGCTGCTCAGAGAGCGAGAGAAGGGGAGGGAGAGAGAGGGAGGGGGTAGGGGTGCAGGGGAGCCGTATAGCGCTGACGCAATTGCGATGGTGCGAGGGAGAGAGAGTTTGGCACGGAGAATGAGCAAAATAAGAGGGCGCGCATGACAGTGCGTTTCACAAATGAGTTTTTCAGTGAATGTGTGACTTTCTTTTGGCAGATTACTTTTTTTTGAAGTGGAACAAAAATTGACGTGAACTCATTGAAAAATTGTCGTAAAGCGACAGCAGGCAACACACAATGTAAACACATCTTTATCAGAACGAACTTGACCAATCTTTTGTCGCACTTTTGCGAAACTCATCAGGTGTCCAGTGACACAACAACAATTTGTGACAAAAATAGTCAATGCAGAACAAAATTACTTATATTACAAAATATTCGTGAAACTAATTTGATGAGAAATATTTTTACAGCGTAACCTATTTTTTCCAAGCATGAAGCATTTGCGCAGTGCGCCCAGCTTGAAGAAGTTGACGCCCGCGAGGGAGCGGCCATGGCTGATGCTGAGGGCTGCACGGGGAGCGAGAAGCCAAGGCCGCGAGGGGGGGGGGGTGCTCGCATGGGAACTCTTGTATATCGGTCCGATCCCCCACCGCACCCCACCCGCAAAAAATAGGGGGAAAAAACGAGAAAAGAAAGCGAAGGAAAAACAAAAACACAAGCGCCTGCTCCGCTCCGACTAACTGATTGGGACCAGCGCCCCCAGCACACGGTGTGCGGGGCGGCGGCGCCCTGGTTTGACACGAGCGGGCGTGCGTGTGAGAGGCTGATGTGTGTGTGTGTGTGTGTGTGTGTGTGTGCGCCGTTAATCACAGCGTCGGTTGCCGTCGGCGAGACGTGATGGCAAAGGGATCGTGGGGCACATTGCTTGGCGTCGGTGTGGTGGTGGCGAGCGAGGCGGTGAGGGGTGGTGGGAAGGGGGAGAGGGGATAAAAACACGAGTGTGCAACCCCGTGCCTCCACGCCGCCTATATACAGCACAAAGACTAGAGAATTCAGGGCGCACGCCGCACGCCGTATACTGTTGGTTTGCCGCGCACAGTTACAACATTACGATAGCATAATGCCAAATCCTTCGTAGCAGGTACGAAGCAAATGCTTCGTACCTACGAAGGATTTGGCATTTTGCTTCGTAAGGTTTTAACAGTGGTCTTCATAGCTAACATAGGAAGGATTAGACCGGCAGGTAGCACATGAAGGGTCCCGATTGGTCGAGCAATTACCACCACTATGATATCGCGGCGTGATGTAGAGGGGGGAAGTTGGCGCTATTCCTCTTCCTTCGTGACGGAACAAGTGGTTCAGTCCCTGCATGCTCACATAGCGCCTGGTAGGTAGGCAAACTTTTGCCCGCTGTGCGTACGTGTACGGCGGGTTGGCCTACCCCGAGTCTCGCAGGCGCCAAGCCCGAGGCCAAACCTCGGATTTTGGCGAGGAAAACAGACGTGTACTTTCAAGACGGTCCCTTAGCTGAAGTACACCATTTTGAAATAATTCGCACATAGAGGGGCAAAACGTAAGCGTTGAACTGAAAGTGAGATAGACGAAGAGTAGAAACCAGCCAACGAAACGATCGCATCACGGAGATAGGGAGAGAGAAAGATGAGAGAGGGGGAAAGGATCGTGCTTATGTTCGTTCAGCTATAAAAACATTGTGCCCCTATATGTGTGCTCACCGCCCTAGCCGCAGTGCGGGCCAAGGCCCTATTGGCGACGTGTGGCGCGCCGTGCGAGGCGAGGTGGTTGCTGGGGATGGGGGTGGCCCGGGGCCCCACCCCTCCACAGCCCCAACTTGGAGTGGCGGACACCTAAGGGGGTTAGTTCAGGTCTGGAGAGGGTTGGGCGGGAGCAGGGCGTGTGGCGATATTGGACAATGCGATACAGGCGGCCGAGACAACCCCAACCCCTCCCCCTCTCCCACAACCCCCAACCCCACCGCCGCCGCCCCCCGGCGTCCCCCGCGCTCCAAGTTGGCGAACCTCGTTAACACGCACACCTTCGTGCCCCGGCGGCGCCGCCCCCCTGAGGCAAAGTGGCTGTCGGCTGCACGGCTGCGGCGGGAGGCCCGCGCCCCGGGCGTGCCCCCTGCTCCCCATGTCGGTGGAGCCGGCGGGGACTGCATCCACTCCGGCCCGACCCGACCCTACACGCTCTCCGTATAAGATTTCAATCCGGCCCTCTCCGCTGCTCTGCGAGCGAGGCGCGAGGGTGTGGCCGCCCGGGGCTGGCCCGGGGCGTGTGCGGGTGCGCTCCGCGGGTGCGCGCGTGGAGGTCCCTTTTGATGCCCGTTTAGGGCCGCGGGCGCCGCGGGGGCGAGCCCCTCCTCCCTCTCCCGCCGTCACTACTCCTATGTCGCACCCCCCGCGCCACAAGACACGCTATCACGCTTTCCGATCCTGCTCCTCCTCCTCCCCCCTCCCCCGCGCCCGCCTCGGCCCGCCGTCCTCCACGGCCGCGGGGAGCCTCCTCACACAATCGGATGAGGCATTCAGTGCGATGGCCCGAGGGCGAGGGGAAGAGGAGCAAGGGCGCGGCCGGGCTCGAGTGGAGACGATTGGAGGGCGGAGGGCGAGGCGGAGGGCGGGGTGGAGGGCGAGGCGGAGGGCGAGGCGGAGCGGGGGCCCCGGCCGAAGTGCCTCCGCGCGGATGTCTCCGGCCCACACGGCCCCGATTGTATCCCACGCGCGGGGGATGCCCGTCAGAGAGCCCGCTCAAAAGGGGGCGTAGTATAGTGTAGTGTGTGTGTGTGTGTGTGTGTGTGTGTGTGTGTGTGTGCGCGCGCGCGCGCGTGCGTGCGTGCGTGCGTGCCCCGCGGGCAGCGTTAGCCGATAGCGCCCGTGCCAACTGCTGACCAATGAGAAAGAAAATGAACACGTTGCCGCGGGCTTGTGAGGAGGCGTGGCGGGGCGTGGTGGGGCGTGGCGGGGCGTGGCAGGGCGTGGCAGGGCGAGGGGGAAACGCCTTACCCTTCACCCCGACGACGTGCTGCCCTCTGGCGCTACAGCTTCTCCGCGCTGCTCCCCCCTCCCCCGCGCACACACATGCACGGTAAGCCCCACGCACACAGAGGGGGCACCAACGCACAGCAACTACAACTCTTGCTCTACGAGCCTCGTGCTCGGCAGGGTGGCGCTCCCTGTCCCGCCCCGGGCCGGGCCTCGGGCCCCGCCCCCCGGCACGAAGACACTCTGTCAGACCCTCTAGCCCGGCGTGGGGCGTGGGCGGGGCCGCCGGGGCGGGGCCGCCGGGGCGGGCGGGGTGCGGCAGTGGGTTGAGTCGGGTCCTCAGTGACCTGACAGGGGGAAAATAGTAGTGGCCCCGGGACTACCAGACCCTTGTCGGTCGGACCCTCGCCGCCCGCATGCGACCAGCAGCCCAGTCCCGCTCGAGCCAGCGGCGTTAATTCGACCTTGGCATCGCGTAACGAGAAGAGTTTACATTCCATTGAATTGCCAATACTTTCAAATGAAAATTGCGGAAACCGCGGCTGTCAGAGACGTCATGTTGCGCTTTTCTTCAGTTTTTAGCAATTTAAATGTTCTAGGGAAAGTCAAGTACATTGAAAAGATTCGTGAATGTCACAGAAAGCCAATCCCGCACGCCTGTACTGGTAAAAAACGAAGGCAGGACTTAATGCCTTTCCATAGGTTGTTAAATTTTAATGTCTTTGCAACACGCTTTGGGCAGTTTTACTGCTTTTCTAAGGCTGCTAATTTTCAATACCTTTGTAAAGGCATTTCAAACCTTTGTTTTTCCAATGTGCGACGGGCACTGTATTGAAAACTGGACACACACCAGCCACCTTGGTACAAAACGGACCGACGAGGCTTATCGAGGTCACCCCCCCAGTTCTTTGGTCGTAAAAGCTCAGGGCGTCGTTGAGCGTCTCTCCCCGGCCCGCCACCACCTCGCCTCGCCGCGCACTGCGCGCTGATGTGGGAGAGTACGTCACGACTGTCACGGGGCAGAATGGGCTTCCGATCGTTTCAATCGCGCACACTCCTTTGCTTCCCCTCCACTTCTCTCTTCACCTCCCCCACCAGTCCCCCGCCTCATGCCCCCTGGCCGTCGTCCGCGAAAATTGCTACATGTGGCGAGTGATTTCTCTCTCATTTTTCCTCCCCCAGATCCCCGCTCTGTCGCTCTATTTCTCTCTGTCGCTTACTCTCTTTTCCGAAGGAAATAAATTGATTGCCTGCCCCTGCAACGTCCGACCCGAGGTCCTGCCCTCGCCTCCCCCGTCCGACGGTCAGGTGTGTCAGTCTGGACCTGCTGGGTGGGACGTCTGGGCTCTGGGGGCCCCGGAGCCTGCAGCAGTCCCGGGGGCGGGGCGGGCGCGGGGTGCCGCGCGGTGGGGTGACACGGTACACGCGGTGCTGCAGACGCCGCCCCTCCCCCCGCCCTCCACCGCTCCTACGCCCTCTTCCCTCCCCATCCTTTACTCCATTTCTCTACTGCTTTCAGTCTCCCCAGCCCCCAGCCCGGCCCGCCCGGGCTCGGGCCAGAGGCTCATCGGGTCGCATTGTTCTCCCGGCCGAAAGGAGAACAAACAAAGAAGCAGGCGGGGGACAGCGAGAAAGAAACTGGGCGGATGTAAAGGGGAAAAAAAGGGGGAGGCCGGAAAGAGGAGGGGGGGGGGAGAATCGGCAGCCAATACGACCCTGCAGCCCAGGGTG
This sequence comes from Frankliniella occidentalis, assembly GCF_000697945.3. NCBI lineage: Eukaryota > Metazoa > Arthropoda > Insecta > Thysanoptera > Thripidae > Frankliniella > Frankliniella occidentalis. Next base: position 392,192 of record NW_026267193.1, on the reverse strand, counting down.
ATGTGCTGTGTTCGGTGTGGACAAGAGGGAGAGAGAGACACACAGAGAAAAAGAGGGAGACAGAGAAAGACACGCAGAGGAGGGAAGAGGTAGAAAGGTAGAGAGATCTACCAAGCCCTCCCCGCCTTGCCCCGGCTACACCCTCGGCTATACACCCCTGATGTGCACCGGGCGGTCTGCAGCGCCGGGGCCGAGGGCGCGTCCAGGTGGGGCGCAGGCGGGGAGAATCGATACCGTCTTGGCTTTGGTCCTTGCGGCCCATGGCCAAGGAGCAGGCCGGCGCGAGGTCGTCTGGCTGAGCTGGGAAAGGAGGGTGCAGTGCAGGCAGGGCGGCAGTGCGGGATGAAGAGACCTCCGTGGAGGTGTCCCCGACAAGAAAGGGCGCCGGGAGGTGGTCCGTTTACTGGACGGGGAGGGCCTCATTCGGACCTCCGGCCCGCCGTACACCGCGCGACTCTGTCCTTGTCTCGCAACAGGTTGAGCTTCCTCGGGTGGGGCCCGCGTACCCGCGGGGGTACCTGCGCCGCGCACCGTGGCCTGGGGGGCGGGGGAGGGGCGTGGCGGCGTGCGCAGCTAGCTCAGACGCCCCCGCTCCGCCTGGGGCCGCATGCACACCTGGGCTCGGTAAAAGGGGGCTCTGCTTGCTCCCCCGCCCCGCGCCCCGTCCCGCCGTTGGCGTTGGCGCCGCGCCGCTCGAGCTACGCCCCGCTGCTCCGCCCCTCCGCCCCGCTCCCGAGGGACGGCGCGGCAGAGTGCGTTATTTGCCTTGCGAACTCGGCTCGCGCTAAGCCTCATTGAAATGAAAATCTTTGGAGCCCACGCCGCCGCCGCCGCCCCTTTGGGCCGGCCCGGCCCGGACAGAAAACAGAGAACAGAGAACAAAGACCGAACACGAGTCAGAGATAAAGACAGACGGATGGGTATGGATTTTGTGTGATGTGTTCTTTTTTTTAGGTTAGGTTAGGCTCGTCCGCGCTGCGCTTGTGCAGTGCCGCGTGAAACAACGTCCAATTCGAGAGGGTCGGGTGGATGAGGATCGGTGGTGTGTGCTGCGATGGTGCGGCCGGGACCTGCTGCTGCTGGACCCTTCCAAACCTCTGCATCCATGAAAGGGACAGGGTATAGAGAGGGGACGTGGCGCGGGGGCAGAGGGGCACTCCTTCTCCCGCTTCAAACCCAGCGTGCTGAACAGTTGGGTGAGGTCGGCGCGCATAGCGTAGCCCGGGCGCAGCCCCGCGCCGCGCCGCGCAGCGCCATACCAACCCCCGCACACACAAGTGCGCTGGCGTTGCGCACAAGGTACGCAACCCTTCCCCCCTCTCCCCTCTCGTATAGTGTAGTGTGTGTGTGTGTGTGTGTTGCGCACAAGGTACGCAACCCTTCCCCCCTCTCCCCTCTCCAATTTATTTTGCCCCGTGCGATGAATAATTCATGCGAGCCGAGAATCTTTTAAGGGGGAGTGATTAGGTGTAGCGCCGGTAACGAGAAGAGTTTACATTCCATTGAATTGCCAATACTTTCAAATGAAAATTGCGGAAACCGCGGCTGTCAGAGACGTCATGTTGCGCTTTTC
>NW_026267193.1:387908-390569 GCF_000697945.3 Frankliniella occidentalis | reverse complement strand
CTGCCGCGCGCCGCGGGCAGCCCCGCTGGCAGGCAGCGCCACCAGTCGGCCAGCCGTATTCCATAAAAATTCATTGCGTCGACGGGGGTTTTGTGGGACGAGGCGTGGCGTGGCGGGAGCGTGGCGGGGCGTGGCGGGAGCGTGGCGGGGCGTGGCGTGGCGGGGTGGGGCGTGGCTGCGTGACGGAACGTGGCCGTGGAGCGACGACGGGAACGGACGACGAGAGTGAGTGAGCGAGTCCCGCCCCGCACGGTCAAAGGGCGGGCGGCGAGTGCAAAGCAGTGACTATGCCGTGAGGCGAAGGGAGTCGTGGCGGAGACAGGTCGGGGGATTACTCTTCAGGCTGCGCTGCTGTGCCTGGCCGTGGCGGTGTGGCTGTTGCTTCTTGGCGGTCGCGTGTCTCGGCCACCTTCAGAGAGAGAGGGAGAGGCGGTTGTAATTAATTTCAACTGTTGCGAGGCGGGGGAGCGAGTGAGAGAGAGCGCGAGAGCAAGCAAAGGAGGGTCCGCGGGCCCGGCCCGGCCGCGGGGCTCGAGCACTCGAGCACTACAAACTCGAGCGCACTTCTTCTTGCAGAAACGGATAACGGCGGCGACGGCGCACTCCACGGCACCACTCTTCCCCTCCGTTCGTGTTTCTCTCCCTCTCTCTTTATCTGCAACTCACCCTCCTCCTCTCTCCGTCCCCCACGCGACGAGCGGCCCGCCTCGTGACCCCCTATTCCCGCCCCGATCCCGATGCTCCCGATGTCCCCCCCGCGCTATGACTTTCGCTATCTCCGGTCTGAGTGGGTGCGCGCGGGGGAGGCGGAGGGGGTGAGATATTGCGCCCGGGCGCTTCTGCGGCACCAACAGGCGCGCCTATGGACTAGCGGAGCGGGTGTGCGCGAGTCGTGAGGCATGGGAGAGGGACCAAAGAGACAGAGAGAGAGAAGACAAAGAGAGGGAGAGAGAGACAGAGAGAGAGACAGAGAGAGACAGAGAGAGACAGAGAGAGAGAGAGGGGGGGGGAGAGCAGCCCAGGAGGGATAGCTATGAATTCCTGCTCTCACCATCTCTCTCGCACTCTCGCGCGCAAGCCACTCCCCTTCTGCCCCACCCCTTCCAGAGAGGTGTCCCGTACGCCACGGACGCGGCCTATATCCGGGTGTTCATGAATTATTGCGCCGCCCCCATCAGGCGCTGGGGAGCGGCGGGGCGTGGCGGGGCGTGGCGGCGCGGCGTGGGCGCCGAGGTACACGGGCCGCCCCGCCAAACACCTGTGCTCCGCGGGACGGCCGGGCTTCGCGCCCCGTAGGCGAGCCACAAGGTCACCCCAGCGGGCGGGCGGGGGCGGGCGAGGCCCCCGTCTTCACGACAAGGCCTGGGACTGATTTACAGCCGCACGCCCCAGTTGGGGGCCCACCGCGCCACGCCCCGCCACGCCCCGCCGACAGCCCCCTGCTGTCTTGGCTGGTGCTGGTGCGGGCCACGCCCTGGGTGCGAGGAGTAGGCAGGAGGCCTCTGCCACGCCACGCCACGCCCCGCCGAGCCATTCAGCACCTTGCCAGACTTGTTCGGCCACCACGCGCGCCACGCCCCGCCACGCCCCGCCACGATACGCGACCTAGACGGGTGTAACGAGCCGCCCCAGTGTGAGGCGCTGGATGGACGGGTCCCCAGAGGGCCCCCCCCCCCCCTCTCGGTGGAGAGGAGGGGAGGATTGGGGGCAGAGGGAAGGATATCAGGGGGGTTAGCGCGGATAAGACGTATCGAAGCGTTCACGCAGGAAACACACGCCACCGCGCCAACGGCACCCCGCGCCTGGAAATAATTTAGGCGCGTCGCTGTTGGGTGGGAGTGAGAGCGGGAGAGGGAGGGTAGAGAAAGACAGAAACAGACAGAGACAGAGCGAGAGAGAAACAGAGAGAGAGAGAGACAGAGAGAAGAGCGGGGGTAGGTTCTCGGGTCACTCCCCCTCGTGCGTTAGGCGGTACATGGACGCCCCAGCTGTTCGCACTTGTCCCCTTACCCTACTCCCCGCCCCGCGTATACGCAGACTGGCGCCATACGACCATACGTACCATGCTAACGTCCGTCGCTCACAGTTAGCGGTTACATGCATACACTGTCGCGGTGCGGAGCGGAGGGCGGGCGGCCGCTGACGAAGTACATGCTGATGGCTACACCCCCATCCCTTCCCTCCATCACAACCACCCAATTTCTCTCACACACAGACATACGCTCCATAGACACACTGCCATACAAGAGCGATGTGTCGCATGGTGACGTCGTCAATTCTTACGTAGACAATGGCTCCCTGATCAGAGGAATCCTATACAATAGCAACAAATTATTAGTTCGGTAGAGCGAGGTTTTGTTTGATGCAAATACCTTCTCTTAACCTAGACCAAACGTTAGCACATGTTTAAACGAAAGTTGTCGTCTTTAGTTCAAACGCAGAACAAAAGGAAACTACAAAAACAACTCCTGGGAACTTTCTTGTTTGTGGGGGGCGGGTAATAATGTTTACCAAAGCAGCACTCTACCACAGCACCACATCTGACCGTCCGGCCGATCGTACTCCGCGGAATTAAACCAGCCCCAACTCCAGGGCCCTCCCTCCCCCCTCTCACCACCCCTCTCACCTCGCGGCAACCTCACTCTCCCCACTCCCCCCCCC
>NW_026267193.1:378389-382738 GCF_000697945.3 Frankliniella occidentalis | reverse complement strand
CCCCCCCCCCCCCCCCAGTCCCCATCCCCTTTGCTTGGTGTGGCGGCGCGTAGCGACCCACATCCCAAAGTTTTGGCCAGTAGGCTGTTCGAGACTAGGCCGACGAGGCGGAGCGTGGCGTGGCGTGTCAGGCGCAGCGAACAATCCTGTGATGTAAATAAGGCGGAGAGAATACAGCAAGGGGGTGGGGGTGAGGGAGAAAGAGGGAGAGAGATGGGGAGGAGGGGATGTCGAGTCCAGTTGGTTCCGCCCATACTGCAGTCAGCTCAGTAGCAAAATGAGCAAAATAAAGGGGAGCGCCTGATAAAATGGTGATGGGGCACGCAAGGAAGGTAGCTGGTAGATGAGACGAGTCAACTTTAACTTTCTGTTGTGAAGGGAAACACCCCAACAAGGGAACGGCGCACAAAGTCTTTGTTGATCTTACAGATTACTTTTATTTCTATTCTTGTAATCCATCGAAGCGCCCAAACGGCCCAACCTCTTATTCACAACACTCTTATCTGTATTTATTTCTTAAGTAAAAAGAAAACAAGACTTTTTAATAATGTGATTGTAAGAAAATTACCATGTAAAGGCTCACTCTATTGTAGGAGAAGATTCCTTCTCATCCTTAATTATTCTAACACAATACTTAAACAAAACTAGTTGCCAGTCAACATACTGTCTGCATGCCTGCATGCTTAGACTTAAACACACTTGTCTCCTCTGCATCACATGTTTTTTTTTCCGCTAGAGTTGTGAAACGACTACAAGTTTCAAAAAGTACTAGGTAGCATTACTACTAGCTTCAAATGATTTATAACCCTGGAAATATGCCAATATATCACGTAGCTGAAGTGAAATCTTATAAATTCTGACAACTTATTGCATTCATCTACAGTTTGACGTTATGTACCGGGCGATTCAGGGAAGACGCAGGTGCGGGCGGGTTTGCCTACCCAAGAGGGTTTGGCGCCTTACGGGCAGAGCGGGTAGGCAAACCCACCGGCACCTGCGTGTTCTCTGGATCACCCGGTATACGTAATAACACTTGCCTGCCTAAAATGCATTGACTTGAATTTTCTAAATTTACAAACCTTAAGTAAGAAAAGCGTGAAGACCATTACGAAACACTATCACTGTCCTCACACAGCAAACAGAATATATTACATGCAAATATTATTACTAATACTAAAATAACATGTCGTGCCTCAAAAGAAGTGCTAGTCAGGACTACGTAAGAAGAATTAGAGGTGACAGTTTTAAACTTACCCCTACCCCAGGCAACAGCGTTATGTGAGACGCATTTCCCATAATCATACTTGCTTTATGATTGTAAAAGTCAAAATATGATTTAAAAAGTGCAAAAAACGCAAGACCATCCCAGTAAGCAACTCATATCGAACTATATCGTTTCGACGTCGATTCCGCCATTTCGACCTTGTTTGGTTGACATTTCGATGCCGATTCAAGTGCTATTTGTCACTGGAATTTCGCACGGTCATCCCCTTACACCTAAATCTATAATAATACAACACTTCAAAACAACAACAAAAAACGTGGATTTTCAAAAATAGCTAACATTATCACAATAGAACAGGTGTGCTTAAAACGTCGTGATCTCACCCCCACTACCCTGAAAATATCCATAAATCTCCCCAGTTCCCTGAGCTTTTCGTTCACCGGGCACCTGCCCTCCTCTCCACCGGGCGGCACCCTCCTGCTTGCATGGACCCCATGCTCTCCACGCCGCATGCCGCCGCCCCCTTGACCCTCCCCCTCTTCTCCCCGTCCTCCCTAGTTGAGCTGGATCAACACCATGAAGTACGTCACCATGGCTCCTAGCACCTGTTGAACAAAGAGACGTGTCGCGTTTGAGACCCCTTTTACCATGCCCTCTTGCCCAACGCCGCCACCGGCCAGCAGGTGGTGAGTACTCACAGAGGCGAACAAGTCGAGCGACACGGTGAAGAAGCGGGCCCCCGACACGACCAGGTTCTTCTGGCACTGCTGGCACACGATCTGCACGAACGTCTTGACCTCCTCGGAGCCGTCGTACCACTGGCACGAGTAGGCGGCCTCCATCACCGTCGAGCTCTACAACAAAGTAAGAGCCCGTGTAGGCCGTGGTGTATAGTAATTCGACGATGTCGTCTCGTGTCGACGCCGCCGCCCCGGCCCGGTGCGGGGGTTCTTTGCTCGTGCCCTCCAGAACCTCCTCCCCAGTTTTTTACGAGCTCCGACCGACCCGGACCCGCCCAAGGTCCTCCTCTGGGACCTCACCTCAGGCAGCAGTAAAGGCCGAAACGATAAGCGGGGGATGTGAGAGCTGGGGGGGGGGGGTGTGCTATATAGCTCCACCCAAAGCTCAGAGGCCTCGGAAGCCACACCACCCGCGAGTAAAAAAGTTGGTTGGAATCTTCCCTGCGGTGTTTTCGCCACTTCGCATCTGATAACGTTAAAGTTCCCCGGGCTGGCTCACCCAGATATCAGTTTGGACCACTTATCGCGGTCTAAATCTTGAGCAATGTAATACACAATCATAATTTTGATACAATCCACCGTACCGAGTGTTTCCTGACTACCCGCCGGTGCCGGCAGATTTGCCGAAACACCCGGTTCTTGTCAGAAATGTAGTCGATGTCACAGGAAACACACATTTTAATCCTTATTAACAATAGCGATTTTAGGAACGCGAGGGAAAAGCGAGACAGTATGGTTGGGGCGGGGGGCACAGACAGCCGGGCACAGCCCACCTCAGCCTCCCTTCCCCGCGCACTGCTCCCGATCGTCCCTGATTGTGTTGCAGTCGCAACTCGATAGCCGTTTGCGAAAAAAAAAAGAGAAGGGCTGAGGGGAAGGGGTGCTGTAACTCACCCACTCACCCCCCCCCCCCCCGGGCTACACGCCGCCCCCAGCTGCTCCGCCGCCGCCCCCTATCCGGATACACTGATCGACAGTTTGGAAGTGAGGGGGGTAGGACCCTGGTCCTGGTAGGACCCTCGTAGGACCCCGGTAGAGCCTGGCCGAAGGGCGGGGGCCGGGGGGTCGGTCTCGGGGGCGGCGCGGCGGTGGGCCTGGCCACGCACCCTGATGTGCCCTTTGTCTCCGACGTCTCCGACCCTGGCGGCCGTGGTCGGCTGGCACAACACTTTTACGGCTCAGCGCAGAGTCAAGCAGCGCTGAACTGAGCTAACGGAGGGTCCTCTGGTCGTCGGCCGCGGCCGCTGGGCCGGGCTGGCCTCCTTCCGAGCCCGAGGTGACCCAGTCCTCCCTCGTCCTCGCCTCACAGCCGGCCATGCGTGTCCGCCCTTCTCCCCCTCCAGGCCCAGCCCCGGCATGTCTGTGTCGATGACAGTGCAGACAGGTTCCCTTGAACTTGCTGCTGCCCCAGCGCTGTCACCAGACCAGATTGAAGAAGGGAGTGGAAGGGGCGGTGGTGGTGTGGCAGCGTCGACGGATGGTGGTAGTGGTGGTGGTGGTGGTGGTGGAAGAGTAAGAGGAGGAGGTAGTGGTGGTGGTCGAGAAGTGGTGGTGGTGGTGGAGATCAGAGAGGCGGTCTGTGATGAGCCAAACAGAGGCAATCACAGCCCGCTCAGCTCTGCATCGCCCAGTCGGATCAAACTTTCACACCATCCCAATGCCATGTGATCACGTCTGCGCTGTCCATGGCCGTCGCAACGCTTGTTCACCCACCCCTCACCCCCCACCGAAAAAACAAAAACAAAATTGTTTCAAGAAAAGAAATAACCAAACGAAACGAGAAAGTCGCGAAGTCGTATGGCTGCCCGTGTCTCTCTGCTCCTCGAGAGGATGAAATCAAACGGCAGTCGTGATTAATAAAATGACGGACGGCGTTCATTAATGTTTCGGAATGAGTTCCGTAATAGGGCGACGCTTCGGAGCGGAAACGGCAGCGGGGCTGTCATCGAGAGGGACCGACTCGACCGGAGTCGCGCCATTTCCGACGACAGAAAGTGAAGTGACTTGCTTTCCTTTCTCTTTCTCATTTCGTTCACACTCTGTTTTAAAATTCCTGCCTTCGTCTCCGCCATTGCCCGTCGCACTCCGTTCGGTCCGTTCGATCTCTGGAACGGATCTTAATGACGTTTCTGAAGCCCCATCTGGCATTGACGCCCTGCCTCACAGCGCCGCCCCCAGGGTCCTGGTCCTGCTCCCCCCCCCCCTCTTTCTCCACCACCATCGCCACTTACGCACTCTGGGGCAGCCGGAGCGGAGAGGTCCCCTATATATGGAACCTTGGCCTCGCCATAATCCTGTGAGATAGGCATTTCACTAGACAGGGCGTCGTGCTGCCGGAGCGTGCGCAGAGGGCAAAGAGGGGCGGAGGTGGGGGGGGGGGGGGG
>NW_026267193.1:376665-378339 GCF_000697945.3 Frankliniella occidentalis | reverse complement strand
AAATATTTTTTTTTTGCGATCCACTCCTCCTTTTCTTTTATATCATAAGTAATGTTGCCTACTGGCTTTGCCCGTCAGCCGCATCCGCCCACGCAGAGGGGTACCGTCGCGGTGCTGCCGTGCAAAAAAGTCTAACCGCGCAAATGTTGACGGTGTGAGTCAGCCGCGCGGCACGCAAATGAGCTGATGCGAAGGTCGAGAGGGAGTGAGGAAAGGCAAAGGGTCGCAAAAATAATAATTGAATGAAATCTGACTCTCGTAGCGGCGGCGGCGGCGCTTGTCCGGACTTTGTTGCTTCAAGTTAAGGTCGGGGCGTTTCGCGCCGCTGTTTTGCATCACAATCGGTTGGTCAGGAGGTGCGGGGCGCGGTGGGTAGGGTGGGGTGCCAAACTTCCTCCCCCTCCCCCACCCCGTCCCCTGCCTCCTGCTGGCCGAGGCACGCCCCGCGGGCAGGGCGACGACAATCCTTTGAGGGGCCGCCGAGGCCGCGGCGGCTCCCCCTGCGCGCGCGCCGAGGGCCTGTCGCGCTGCTTTGTGTCCGACCCGCACAGTTTTGCGGGCAAATTTGCGACAAGTTCGGGTGGCGCCGCTTGTCCTGCTGACAATCGCACAGGGGCGCCGCGCGCGCGCCCACGTGCACGCGAGGGGGAGGGGGTCGGAGCGGGGCTGGAGGCCCCCCGGGCCAGCCGGGCCCAGGCGCGCGCGCACAACTAGATTGGCAACTCCGCTAATTAAGTTTGTTTCGTACTTTGTCAAGCATTTTAGATGAATGTCGTAGTTCAGCGAGAGGAACAGGCCCGCGACCCCCCCAACGTTATAGCACTCTGCCTATGCTCCTGATGATTTAACTCGCAGAGCAAATAAAGAGTTCTCCCCGCGCGGACTCCAGCCGGGGAGCTGAATCACGTCTGGAGCCGCCCCGTCGGTGGAGGTGGGGGCTGTGCAGGTCGACCTGCACGCCACGCTGCCGCCGTCTGCACCCGGCGTCGTCCACAAATCAGGAAAAACGGGTGGACGGGGGGCGTGAGGCGTGTGTGTTTGTGTGGGGTGGTGGTGGTAGGGGAGAGACGGGTGGAGCTTCAATCTTCGAACTTAGCTACCCTTATGTGTCGGGCCCTCGCGCGTGCCCTCCAGCTCCAGTCGACCTGCCGCTCGCGGGCGTGGCCCGGGTGCAGCTGCACTTGGCCTTCCTCTCCTGGGCGGAGACTGCTGCTCGCGGGCGTGGCGCGCGTGGGGGGTGCGGTTGCAGCCGTGCACTACTCACACTTACCCTTACTGTTGTGGACCGCTGCTAGGCGCCCTCATGGGGCCCCCCGGCCCTGGGCGGGCCCTGCTCGACGTCGTGGTCCTCGTCAGCCTCCCCGCCGGCCTCCTCCGGCCACGGCTCCGGCTGTGGCTCCGGGGCCGCCTCCGGCTCGGCCACATCCGGGGTGGGGCCCCCGCACGCTGCGCACGCTGTCCGCACGCTGCCCGCACGCCGCCGGGCCCGCCCCGCCCCTCCCGCCTCCCTCCTGTAGGCCGTCCCGTGCCTCCCGTCCGGCCCGTCCCGTCCCTCGCCGCCTCGCCACGCGCCGCCGTGCCGTCCCGTCGGCCGAGCCTCGAGCCTCGCCACCGAGCACTGGCGAGGAGCGGAGCCAGCGGGGCCGCGGGAGAGGCGAGGCAGCTCCCCACCCC